>NW_028292584.1:5093182-5393182 GCF_029948245.1 Actinia tenebrosa
CATGCTCTCAACGTTCTGATAGTCGCGTGGGTTTTAAGAGATTTTACCAAGATATTTATATTGAATCTTGATAAGCTAAATCCAACTTCACAGATTTTTCTTTAATTGACGGAGGGAGTTGGTGGGAAATCAGGTGGAGGTGGCAGGGATTGTGTTTTGGGGGTCTGAATGAGGATGGCAAGTGAAGAGGGATGATAAACTAGTCGTGGTTCTTAATTGGATGGTTGGAGTGGAAGGAACCTCCGGTGAAGCGAAGCTCTCGCTGATTGACGTTCCAGAGCAGGAGTTCTAATTTTGAGGTAGCCGCTCTAGGAATGAAGGCGTTTTAAGTGGCGGTCCCTATTGGGTGTGGTGTAGCCGCTAATATGTGAGACTTGTGAGGAAAATTAGTTATGGGGATGTTTTAGACTAGTGGGGAGAGACTGGGACTTGTAAACTGGTGGCGGGTACTGTGGTGCTTGCACCATTTCCAGCATTAGCTGTGGGAGTGGCGAACACTTCGAATTTGCTGTTGTAGATTAGATATCGATCGTATATGTGCGCGAATATAATTTGTGATTTTTAGTTCCGCAGGGGTATTGAATCTGAGAATGCTTCAGTTGCTCCTCGAAGTTTGCATTGTTTTACTTATGTAGGCAATTGTACATCTTTGACGTTCTAAAATAGTTAGAGATAGATTGCGTGACATCTGACTGTCCACCACCAAGTGCGAAATTGCTGTTTTTGACAGCTTCGTCGTCTCCGCAAAGCAGCAGATCATTGGGAAGAACATTCGTCCGAAAGCCTGCATTCTTCTGGTGTGTTTGGTTTGAGATCCCGAAAAGATACCCATAAGTCTTTGACAGCGGCTTCGTACTTTTGCACAAACTGTTCTGTTTTCCCGGGTACATTTGTTTTTCCCAATGTCATCATTTGTAGTTTTCTCTTGGGTTTTTAAAAAGAACAAGGTAAGGCCGCATTCAAACTCAGGGTGCGCATGATTTTTCCTTGAAAGTAGAGATTCTGCATCAGGAAAATGACACTTGAGGTTGCGATGATGAGATCCTTTGGTAAATAGGTTCATGATTCTCTTGTCGTTGGATGTCCTCTGTCATGTGATCGTCAATTACAATCACATTATTGATTTTGGGGTCGAAGTAACCATCCTCGTCAATATCGTGGGGTATGCCTTTCACGAACTCGATCCCGGGAAGGTTGCTAACATGTGTTCGTAAGCAGGTTGCCATTGTGCGTAACGCCATACAATACGTACGCCGTGGTGATGGATTTATGACTTTGTTGCATGTTCAAGCAAATTCTGAACCCAGACCGTTTTTTTTCCAGATCCAGTCATTCCAGCTACCAGAGCAGTGAACGGATGGAGTAACTGAAACCTGTCACATTTCGTGTGATCTTCAACATTTTGAGGCAATGGGTACGGAGTGAATCGATGACTGCTTTTTCGCATTTGTTCTTGACCGATCCAATACTTTCGTTGCGAATTGTCCAACTTAATGGGTTCGACTTAAATGAGTGTATAAATTTTTTTGCTGCTTTTCGCAAATAGGACAGAACCGTGTCATCGTTGCGTCTTTCGAAGAAGGAGGGCCAATTCCTATAGGGAGCGCTATTTATACGAATTCAGGGATTCTAGTCTACATAGATTCTAGTGTTGATATAAGAATCTAGTAGAGTCTAGTTTAGAGTCCTAGTGTAGAAATCTAGTGTAGAATCTAGTGTAGAAATCTAATGTAGAATCTAGTGTAGAATCTAGTGTAGAATCTAATGTAGAATCTAGTGTAGAATCTAGTGTAGAATCTAGTGTAGAGTCTAGTGTAGAGTCTAATGTAGAATCTAGTGTAGAATCTAGTGTAGAATCTAGTGTAGAGTCTAGGTAGAATCTAGTAGAATCTAGTGTAGAATCTAGTGTAGAATCTAGTGTAGAATCTAGTGTAGATCTAGTGTAGAATCTAGTGTAGAATCTAGTGTAGAATCTAGTGTAGAATCTTAGTGTAGAATCTAGTGTAGAATCTAGTGTAGAATCTAGTGTAGAATCTATGTAGAATCTAGTGTAGAATCTAGTGTAGAATCTAGTGTAATCTAGTGTAGAATCTAGTGTGAGTTAGGTAGAGTCTAGTGTAGAATCTAGTGTAGAATCTAGTGTAGAATCTAATGTAGAATCTAGTGTAGAATCTAGTGTAGAATCTAGTGTAGAGTCTAGTATAGATAGTAAAGAACCAGTTGTATAACAAATACGATGGTTCTTTCCGTTGTCATTTCATTTGAACAAACCATCCCGTGAGAAAACATGTCTGTCTTACTTTGTGATAACTTTGGCTATTTACATCTTTTGACTAAATGCCCAGAGCATCAGAGAAATGTTTTGCTTGCAACAGCCACTCCCGAACAAGTTCATGTAATATGTGAGGTCTGTCATAATTTATTACAAGGAACAATTCCCATATCAGAAGGGCAAAAGGAAAGATTGAGATCGCACAAGGATGATATAAGAGAGTTAGCTCATGGATCAATACCATTTAAGGCCAAGAAAAAAAAATCTGATTCAAAAAGGCGAGGGCTTGGTGGGGGAGGTCTTGCCTCCTCTAATGAGCGCTCTGAGTCTTTTACTGCTATAAAAAACCCAGCCAAATGCCAAGAACTTCATTTTACTAGTAGAGGTCATCATGAAGAGAAGAAGAGTTTCAGAAGAAGAATCTACAGAACCCGAGCTGAGCGAAGATTCCTCTAGCGAGGAGGAGCAATTTTCGAAATCGGATGAGAATGAAATCAATCGAATGGCACGACAGCTCCCTAAAAGCATACCGCGACAAAAGGCACATGATTTACTTCATAGCATGGTAGCATCCAAAGATATTTTGTATTGGAATTCCCATGGAGAAATGACTCATCATCAACGTAGAATTCCACTAGCCAACATGAAAGAATTAATCGAGTATGCTTTGTTACCTTACAACCCAGAAGTTAACGCCCCAAGAGGGCTCAAGACTTTTACCAGTGGATTGGCAGAGCTTGATTTGGACAAGAATCTTATTCGCAACAAAATACTATTGGCAGATCTGATTGCCAGGCAACCAGAGGATAACTATGATACGGATGTTAGCAATAGTGAAACTGAAAGTGACAATGATGCTGAAGAATCCCAAGAGGAACTTGACAGCGAGGACTCAGAATCGGAGAGTGAGGACGAAGAAGAAGAAGAAGAAGAAGAAAGAGAGTGTCACGCTTGTCAAGAACCCAAATCGTTTTCAAAGATATCAGTTGCACAATGCCCGAATTGCTGTTGGCACGAAGCGTATCACAGTCCTCAAAACGAATTAGTCGTGTGTGACGTTTGCATACACCCTTTTGTTATCAGTGCCAAAAATACAAAACAAATGTTTTATCGTTGCGAAGACTGTAATTTAATGCATACACTTTCTTTAAAATCAAATACGCTAAAACCTTGATATCTAGTAGGTCTTGATATCTAGTAGGTTTTTTTGACTCGCAAATTTTGCAGAACACAGTCCTCTATTGTTTCAAGTGACGGGTGTTTCTATTGAACAAATATATACTGATAATCAAAACATCATACTTAGTTAAAAAATGAAAAGAGCTGTAACTAAACTTTTTTTGTATTCACATGCATTGAGCGTTTTATGAATAAATGAATAAAAAAAAGATTTTTGAAAAACGTGTTTGCTCTTTTTCCTGGGGCAAGTCATTTAATTGTTTGTTTTTTGATGAGTCAACTTCGTAGAACTCAATTAGGGTGAAACAAAAGCATAAAGTAAAAAGAGTCTAATCCTTTAACAATAGGCAATTAGATCAGAACATTTTATTAGGATCAAACTTTGACGTAAAATATAGGATGTGGTGCAATTCCTAATTCTAAAAATAGATATGACGATATCCGTATTGCCTGTGAGTGGTGCAATTCTTACTTTAGACGGTAGTAAAAGAGTTGGGCATAAAATCTCAAAATCTTTAGTATTCAATATCTTATCGCGGTAGTAAGACAAAGTACAATATCCGTAGAACTCAATTAGGATGAAACAAAAGCCTAAACTAAGCCTTTAAGGCTTTGAGATAGAAAAACTATATTTTATGAATAATTAGAAACTTTTATCTTTTTAGGATTAAACTTTGACGTAAAATATAGGATGTGGTGCAATCCAGCCAACTAAGAATAAATATAACTGACCACCCCTCCCCCTACAGCACCTCACTTAGAATAGCTATGACGTCGACGTTATTACGGGCCCGGAGTAGGGTCTGGGGGAGAGCACCGGTTCGAACCGGTGGCACCTGATGTAGAACCGCCATTTCATATCTACTCATGGAACCTACTAACATTTTGTAATATCAATTTTCTCAGGTCTTCGCTGACATTCAAAACGTAGAAAACTTAGTGCAATTTATTTCCATATTTTTCCCCCACAAGAACCTAATAGAAAGAAATAATGATTATTTTCTACAGATGCATGTTTGTGACGTACTAAGCTAAGCCGCTTCGAACCAACAGCCAACTTTAGTAAATCGATTAAACACGAAAGAAATCTGTCTATATTCCACACGGAGAAAAACTCTTATTTCTGACCCCAGATGATTTTGGACTGTAGTGCGTACTGAATACATGTTTTACGGTACAATAGACCCATTTACTTTCGTATACAAATTGCCAATTTCAGATCACATGTCTTTTTCTCGAGAGTCGTTCTTTTATGACAAACATGTTAAAATATTTACACTGAAAGAATCAACTCATAAGAGCTGCATCACATGGTCTGAAATATGCACAACGAACAACGAAGCTAAATAGGTCTATTGTATCAAAAGCGTTTAGTATCTCAATCTTATCTTGTGGCTCTGGAAGTATGGTACACCACATATCAAGCTTTACTCTATATCTTAGTTTCGAAGTTGGAGTAGAGAAAGCTCACTCAATATATGGTATAATCAATTCCATATTTGGATTGTGCG
This sequence comes from Actinia tenebrosa, assembly GCF_029948245.1. NCBI lineage: Eukaryota > Metazoa > Cnidaria > Anthozoa > Actiniaria > Actiniidae > Actinia > Actinia tenebrosa. Next base: position 5,098,145 of record NW_028292584.1, read on the forward strand.
GAAAAGCGGCAAACAAAAAGGCCGTCGTTTTATAACGAATTCGACATGAAATTATGAAGAAGGAAAGAAAAGAAAAAAAAAAGACAAGCAAAAAAAAGACAAGTAAAAAAAGAAAAAACTTTAGAAAATGGAGGAAGGATACGGGGATGATGCTAACTCGTGTGTCTGCTCCGCAGACAACAGACACAGGGAAATACGACACTCAATGTTTGATATGATTTAGCTTAGGAAAGCGCTTTCTCACGAACAACTGTATTGCTAATAAGAAGTAAGTGTATTTAAATTTGAAAAAGAGCCTTGTAGTATAGTGTGTAAGCTAGAAGATCAGACTTTTACTAATAATATTTATTCAGAAGTTACTTTGATTGACGTAGAGATGAAAATAAGTTCTTATGTGTGAGTGTGTGGCACCAGCCATACAAATACAATAGACGACATATCGAAAATATTTGAACAGAACTCTGCAGCTGCACTATACACACAAAGACTTCGTAGAAATTAACCAATTCAGTAAAAATGGCATCGAACAAAACTGAAAAACGAGTCACAAAATGACGTACAAGGCGTAAATTTCTGAAAACGGATGCGTCTGGACGGGCGAAAATGATTCGAAAACGCTTCGCGTAGACCCTAATTTATTTATTTTTTACTTTTTAAACGGAATAAAAAGTCCGTCATCAAAAATATCCATGTAAGGCTGAGTTGATTAAGGGACCGAGGAGGAAAATGTCGTTATATTTGTTGATTATAGGTATTACGATTATGTCATATTAAGTTAAATAATTAATCCAAAAGAAAATTAAAAATATCTTGTATAACCAATCAGTCGGTAAGGGATAAAGAGTAAAAAAACGCTCTGTGTACAGAGAATAATCAATTAAACAAATTAAAAATGTGTAATTTCTTTATTTTTTTTTCGAGTCGAAATTAGTTTTTACTAGTAGGTTTAATTTGCAGCCTTTTGAATACCATAGTACCATGAAGTTAATCCAAAAGAAAATAGAAATCATCTATATAACCAATCAGACGACGAGGAATAGAGCGATACAGGCATGGTATCAAGAAAATGGCAAATTAAACAAATTAGAAATACGTACTTCACAAAATTTTTATTATTCAAGTTGATCATCTTGTCTCTTTTAAATGGTGCTTTTGGTTGCAATTTTCTCGTTAATTAAGCAAAAGTCTAACTGCTACAGGAATCTTATTAATTTTAGTTGACTTCTGTCCCATATAACTCAACTGAGAACTTCTGGTTACATAATATGTGCCGACGGACAGCCAAGCTTGTGCCACATTTACCAACATCCCGGCAAGATTCATGCAGTCAAGCACATACGAAGCCAGACAACAGTAAACGCTCTACATTTTCTTTAAAAAAAAAAAAAAACTTATTTTTAAATACGTGTTTTGGTTGGCTTTTTTTCTTATCCTCATTCTGTAAGAAAAGAAATCATCCAATTTCTTCTCGACCTTGAAATTGACATTAGGTAAGTCAAAAAATATTTAATTTATTTTCCATTTGTTCACTTGACGGTCGAAGTTGGGGATTTTTTCCTGAGAGCGAGAGAGACGCGCCTGAAAGGAAGAATAATTAGTTAATTTTTTTTTTGTGGTATTGTATTGAGGTGACCCATTTAATATATAACTCTGCTCTACTGAAGCACGTTCATAACTATTGAGATATATACAAAACAAACGCTGTAGCAAATACAGCAAAAACACAACAAATAAGGCTTTTTTTATAACAGTGTCCAGCTACGTGTTCAAGTTTCGTTCAAATACAAGAAACCTAGCTTAACATCCCACAAAAAAGGACCGAATTTCCTTGAGATTTCTCTACTGCGAATGCAAAACAATCATGTATTCCTATTTCTTAAAATATTTCATTTGCTATATAATATTAAACATGAGTTTGTCGACACCTTTATACGAGCATGTCACGGTTCCTGAATTTTTCACCAACACCCAAGTAAAATAGCACTGAATGAAGGTAGAAGATTTAAAAAATAAAAGCTACTTGTCTAACAGCATTTAATTAATGTTATTTCATGAATCAGTCTTCCTCTATTTATTTATTTTCTCTTTATTTATGTGCTCATTTCAAGGGTTTTCCTGATTCACAATAACAGGTTTCGTGCCAGCGACCTCTAGTCTGCCAGAGAACATTAAACGACCAAGGTAAATAGAGCCTGCATATGACATCTTTTCATACTTTGCTACAATACCCGGAATTATGGTTTTCTATGTTCTAAACTTTCTGAATCCCCCTAGAGTATAAGGTCTTTCTTGTATTTTAAGAAGACTTTCCTTTCTAAAAGGTAGAGGTAACTAGCTAAAAACTAGTGTGAGCTGCGTCGGTGTTTCTAATGAAACAGTAATGATAAAAAGGTAAATTATACACTGTGAAAAGATGAAAAAACGTACTGACGTTTCGGACGCTAGTTCTTCGTCGGAGTAAAAGAGATGAAGGACTAGCGTCCGAAACGTCAGTAAGTTTTTTCATCCGTTTACATATCTTCTTTTATTTTACTGTTTCTGAGGTACTATCGCATATAATCACGTCTTTTTCGTAAAAAAATGCTTTTCAGTCCGAGATCTGAAATAGGCCGGCGATCTGAGACCAAACGGAATTGGATAAAATACAAAAACAAAAACAAAAAAAGCAACAACGTTCATGCTCGTATTCCAATCTAAAAGGATCAACTACGTTGTCCGACTGTGAATATACACCTAATTCAAAAAAACGTTGTCATCGCCAAAGGCGATAGGTGATAGATCCTTCCGACATGGAAATGGTTTCGTTGAATACAAAGAACATTGAATCAGTCTTAACACGAAGGTCCATGTTCTTGACGAGAATAAGAAGAAGAAACACAAGTCATTCCAGCTATTCTTGGATCTTGAAATGACATATATCCTATAGCTTTTCGCCTATTGAGCAGCAGTAAGGGGGACTCGCGGTCAATGTCAAAGATTTACGGGTTTTACAGGCGGTTTAAGGAAGGCGCCGGCAGCGGGAATAAGCCGCGCGAGTCCCCCTTACTGCTGCTGTGTTGGGAATCAAAGATAAGTGTTTATAAAAATGTACGATATATATACGATGCATGAATGTAAAAAGTTCACCAATGACTTCTGTATAATTTGCCTAAGATCCAAAGTTAACATACCTAAGCCCAAGGGTTTCTGGTGTTGTGGTAAGAAAATGCAAATAGAAGACGACACGTCAGCACAGTGTTACGAGTGTGGTAAGAATATTCGTAATGCCGTACCAAATGCTACCAGAGAGCAGTATTACGCCAATGGAGGTCGTAAGAAAACGCCATATAAGAGAATAAAATACTTCAGGGACTGGATGAGTCATATCCAAGGTTTACATCCGGTATATTTAGACAACGAAGTAAAGAAGAAAATCATAGACCACTTAGAAGAGCCAACCCCGCAAAGTCTACGGAAAACGCTGAAAAAATTAAAACTAGGGAAATATTACAAAGCTATTCCCTATCTTTTGTCTGAAATTACCGGTAAGTCTATTCCTGAGGTTTCTGATATGACAAAAGCCGAGTGGATGTTTTGTCGGCTGAATAAGGATATTCCTTATTACCCTGACGTAATTTACGAAATATTTTACAAAATAGACCCCAACCACCCCCTATTGGGATGGATTCCCAGGCGATGATTTTACACAAGTTTTTTCACATTTGTGTAATATTTTGTGAAAACGATGCAGGCTGTGTAATATTTTGTGAAACTAATTTGCATATGAACCTGACAGCCGGCGTTCGATATGTAAATAGAATCCTGTCACGATGTTTACTGAGCAAGCTTTCTTTGAAGCTCTTCTTTTGCCTCCTGGTAGATCTTTTTGCGAGATTCCTCGGAAAGATCTTTTACGACTGTTTTTTTATTCCTTATGTCCGTCTTTAATTTCTCGTATTTGTCTTCTTCGGCCAGAATAAGCGAGAATTCGACGTCGTCTATCTTGCTTGACAACTGTTTCATAATACCCGTAGCAACAGCAGAAATAATACCACAGGCTGCCCCAACGCCGGCCAAAGGAACTCCAACGATTATTCCCGGTCCAGTAAGCGAAGTAGCAACGCCGGAGCCCGTTAACACAACAGATATGGATCCTGAAGTTATCGCAATCTTATGTAGCGTACTCCGGGCTCTGACGTACTTTTTTCGGACTTTTTCGTAGTGTTTTGTCTGCCCTTCCAAGTAAGCCAAGATTAAGTTCGCTTTATTCAGGCGAAAGTTTTCAGCGTTTAGTTCGTTAGGTGTAGTATAGGGAACATCTGGGTACAACTTAGGTGCTGATGGTATAACATCCATTATATATACTAATGTACGACGCTTTTGGGAATAACATAGAGGAGCAGCCACATCACGACAACCGGGATTACTGGAATTGGAGAGCATTTAGGAAGATGTTTCCGCATGCAGACCCTAGTAAGTTCGAAAGAAGGCCCGATGGTATTTACTATAACGGCTCTAGGATGTACAGCAATGCGGACTTGGAGCCAAAGCATCCTAAGATTTTACAACCAAAACCCGAGCATAAAGAAAGGCAACCTAATTTTCCAGAGAATCTATTGCCGGCAACCCAGAATTACCCATTTTACGACAACAAAGGTGGAGCGAATGACTTTGCTAAGATGGTTACCTCCTTAGAAATCCCCGTGGGTCCTACGACTTTCAAGACAAAGGTCAGAGACATCTTTAGAGAAACTGCCATGAAACATACCTCAGGGAAAGAATCCAGAGAATGGTTATCAGGTCCCAACATGCGGTATTGGCCGCAGCAGTTAAACTTTGCCGTCTGGGCTGCTACTAAAGGATGCGGTATAGCCGCGGATATGTTCCATATTCCTTTCCTGCGATTTCATGTTGCTTTTACTATTCGTAGGATATTGTTTGAGTTAGGAGCGCCGCTTCCTAGTGACACTATCTTTAACCCGAAGGATAACAAATATGACAAAGTCGCATGGGAGCGATTAAGGAATGAGTTTAAGCTTACCAACCCCGATTTTCGTAACAAAGAGGGTACCGCCCATGGTTTAGGAGAGACTTACACCTATGCTTCGTATGTTGGTGCCAGCATAGAAACGCCGGGCATGGGGTATCCTAGCTCTTACGAATTCTCGGACTTAGGAGGCAGCGGAACGAAGGGTAATTTAATTTACTACATAGAAAGCAAAGAAAAGTATCCTTGGGCGCCTTTCTTTGCCGCAAAGGGCATTGGACTGAAAAACCTAGCAAGGATTAATCGAAGCATCGAAGCCTTTGTTTACTGCATTCTAGGGGCCCAGGTTAGCACTCGCAGCCCCATCGTAGATGCCTCCGGTGCGTCACAGGAAACGCAACAAGTATTCCTTGTCCTCTTCGAAAGCGCTGTTATCGAGAATGAGATCTCTAAGTCGGTGCAGAGATATCAACTTGCAGTGCAGCAGTCTAAAGTGCGACTGGATTATGCCTTGAGTCCTGGTTGTTGGTTAATGCCAAGTAATTTGGTTATCAACGCCGATTCCGTCGTGGGATACAACAACAAGCTGCAGCGAGCAACCAAGGATATGAAGTTTGGGGTGAATGACGTGAACTCTGACACTCTTAGGAACATTCCCCATTTCGTGGAGAAGCCTAAGAAGGAGCACGTAGAAAAGCCCGCACCAAAGAACGTAAAGAAGAAGCCCAAAAAGAAGGTCCTGCCTGCGATACCTGAGGAATATGACCATAACTTATTAAAAGCCGGCCTAGCAGCTGCAAGCATTGGTCTGAGCTATTATATATGGCGATGAACAACCCCTACGTAGCTGGAGTAGATTGTGTCTATACGACTTACACAGGCGAGAAAAAATACACCCAGGCATCTTGGGTTGATGTCACGGGCATGTCCGTGAATTTGAACTACTCAGGAAAGAAATTGATCCTTTGTAGTATTTGCATGGGCGCGAGCAGTCACGCCAACGTCGGCTTTAGGTTCCTGGATGACAACGGCGTACTGCAGCCTATGCGTGTGAAGACAAACAACAGGGAGCCTGTGCATTTCTCCGTAGAGCCGAACACCGACAGCGCTGAGAATTTATCGGTTTGGACTTTTCATATGGTCGCCGATTGCCATGGGAAGGTAAAGCTGCAAATGCGCGTAGATGACACCGGGAGCGTTTGCATAAATAGCATAGAAAATCAGAGAGATGAAAAATATAACCACGCAACCATTTGCACTCTTACGGTAATGAGTCTCTAGAAGCAAATTTATTTGCTGGTATATATGAACCCACATACTAAGGAGGATTCATTCCTTTATTTTCTGGAGGAAGATAGATACTTGCGTAATGCTAATTGGGTTGACACGGAATTGTGGGTGAAGGTTGGTGGGTTGGGATTGATTATGTGCACAATTTGTATTAGCGTAAGGGAGGAATATGGTATTGGATTTAGAGTAGTAGATGAGAATAACGATCCATTGTTACCATACAGAACACTGAAAAATACTAGACGGTCAGCTCATTTTTCATATGAACCGCCAAATAGTCTAGACGATATAGTACCAATAACCTTTCACATGGTAGCTAATTGTCAATACGCAAAGCTTCAGATCAATACTGACGCAACATCTAACGTTAATGTCGAAGTTAAGATAAACGCTGTTATTTCACAATCAGCTGCGCCAAGCGATTCTACTTTTAATCATAAGACCATTTCTACTATGACTGCCATACCGCTAGTTCCGCATTATCAAGGCGGTGCGAATACTATCTTTACTTATCCCCAGTCGAGAACACCCCGTGCACCCGACGACGATTATAAGCCGCCAGTAATACACAAGGATAAGATCAACCCCGCATCTTCTTCAAAAGGACCACGCCGATAGCGACGACCAAGATCCAAATGTTATTCCCCACGAACTTCAACAGTTCGCCGCCGGTCTTCAGTGTCAGGCTTAAAACGCTACCCAGCAGCCCAGGAAGACCGGCTGCCATCTTTTTTCCCAAGTCCGTCAGCCCATTGCCTAATTTCTTTACGCCCGCGCCTGTAGCCTTAAGCGTGGATAGGATGACTCCTACTACGGTACTAATAGCAACCGCAAATGCCAGTGGAACGCCATACTTCAAAAGGGCTCTTTTTACCTTTTCCTTGGTGGTAAGCCCCAGCTCTTTTTCCAGGTTGTCCTTTTGCGCCTGTAATTCCGCAGGACTCTTTCCTGAAGGGTTTCTACTTCCCTTTGAGCTGCTTCCCTTTCCTCTTCGGTACGAGTTTGGTCCTCGATTACTTCTTGCTGCCGCTCTATTTGCCCCTCCAGGTCTTCGATAGGCCTGATCTCTTTGCCGGATTTGCTCCTCCTTAGTATTGATTTCAGCCATTAACCGCCGCCTTTCCACCTAAAGAGCCAGCTATGGTGGTTTGCAGGTTATCGGTATCGTCTTTAATTAAGTCTAACTCCTGCAGGGCGAGGTTAAGAGCCCTTTGAGTTTGATTTCTTTCGCGTCGAATTTGGGTTCTTTGGTCTACCAGCTCCCTTATTTCTTGATTTTTAAATTCGACCTTCCCTCCTATGCGCGTCGGCAAGCCGCTGGTTTTGCTTCATGTATTCCTCCTCCCTTTCTTCCAACGTTTCCCGCAGTGCTTCCACTGAGGCGCCAGAGCTTTGGGCTTCTCCTAAGTCCTCCCGTGCTTTGTCTAATTCGCGCAGGGCCTGATCCACCTGATTTCCTATTTCTTTTATTCTTTCATCTTGATGGGCGGACTTCTTTTCAGCATCGGCAAGTAGCTGACCTTGCTTTGCATATTCTACATCTTTTTCTCTTAACTCCCTTTGCAGATCCGCGGCACGTTTTTCCGCGTTGGTCCTTTCGGTTAAGTTGTGCAGCCTTTCTAACAGGCTTCTAGTAGCACGCTGAAAGCCTCTTAATCTCAAGACGTCACCCCTAACGTTGCCCTCCTCATCAAAGAGGTTTTGCGGTTTTGTCCAGCGGTCTTTGTCGGGAAATCTTAAGTCTTGGACGCTTATGAGGACTTTGTTTCCCTTTTCCGTGAGCTTTACGTCGTCAGCATCAAAGTTGTCGTAGCGCAGCTCTAGCTCCCGCGCTGCCCACTCTACGGTTTCCCGCGCGGCTGCTTCCGGCTCGCCTATGTTTTGAAGCTCTATGTGCTCACGCGGAAACGCGTACTCGCGTGCTTTGGGATGTCTTAGGGCCTTTGCAATCCTATCCCTTAGGGAATCGTCGACTTGTTGGGTGGAAAGCAGCGGTTCTTCATCACCGTCGTTAATGTCAGCCTGACCTTCCTCAGTGGTGGGATCAAAGTCGGGGTCTGTTCCTTCTACTTCCATTATATATGATAAGCTCAAAGTTAAATCCCAACGTATTACCTAAGCAGGTTGGCGGGCTGAAGGCAGAACGCACCTTTCATCGGGTCACCTTTACCCCCAGCAGCGCAAAGCCAGGGGAAACCTTGTACGTAGGCGTACCCCGCCTAACAGATAACCTAGTCTTAGTACCCGGCACCTTGGCTTTAAGGTTCGACTTAGCGGTGCAGTCAAGCCCCACAGATGAAAGGATTATCGTTAACAACGTGGGTCGCAACATCGTTTCTAAGATGCGCGTAAAGTTCGCCGGGGAATCCTTGCTGGACTTAAATAGGTACGATCTGTATACCACCTATAAGGATCTATGGTTGACAGCCTTTGACCGCGCGCAAAGGATAGAACAAGGAATTGGTAGTGTCATTCTACGTAAGGTCCGCACACCTACGAAAACGCAACCTACTGACGGCAGCGGAGAAACCGCAGTGGCAGACGCAAAGCGAATAAAGACCGCCTATGGTAGTAAGTATGTCATACCATTAGACTTTGAAGTGATTACGAATCACGGTGTGTATTACCCAAGACAGCTTGCCGAACTGCAGTTTGAAGTAACTTTAGCAGATGCTAATAACATCATTGGTGGGCTAAGCAGTGCACTTACCACGACAACCCCATACTCTATCACTAATCTAGAATTACAGTACGAAACGGTGTACAGCGAAGAGCTGGCCCGTAGCGCTGGCATGGAATATAGCGCCGGAAAGGCATTCTTATACGACCACGTAGTGATGTATAAGACGTTCAGCTTCCTGGATAAGACGGATGAGGTTATCAACCAAAGCATTAACCTCCCCCGAAGAAGTCTCACGGGGTTAATGTTGGTGTTTGCCAAACCCTACGAGGCCGGTAAGCGCGACTCCGAAGCCTTTCACAACCCCAACATTACTAACGTCGGCGTGAATATCAACGGAGTCCCAAACAAGGTCTACTCCCAGGGGATAAAGCCCGCAGACGTGTACAGAGAGGCCATGCGCAAGTTTGGCGACCAAATTAGCCCTGAGGAATTCTTTAAGGATAAGTATGCGCTGTGGATTGACATGCGCACCATTAACGACGAAGACCTACATGGTCAGGGTTTACGTCTAGTAAATACGCAGGATGGCATAACATTGGAGATCAAGCGCACCAAGAATGCCTCCGCGGGCGACGGTGATAAAATAAACTGCTACGTCTTCGTCGTCTCTGACGCGCAACTGAGCGTAGAAATGAATCAGCTAAAGAGCGTTGCGTATTAGTGTTAAAATATTTCTTAGATATACGATGCTTCGCGTATTTGAAAACAACGACACCAAACTGCAATGCATAATGCAAGGCGAAACTTTGTACTTCAAAGCAAAGGAGGTGGCCTTGGCGTTGGGTTATGAGCGCCCTAGAGATGCAATTAGAGCACACGTATCTGAGAAATACCAGAAAAAATGGGTTGATCTACAAGGGGCTGCGAATCACCGCTCCTTTACTACGCAACCAAATGCCGTGTTTATATCCGAACCTGGTTTGTACGAACTGATATTTAGCTCCAAACTACCCAAAGCTGTGGAGTTTCGTGATTGGGTCTTTGAGGAAGTCCTACCCGCGCTAAGGAAAACGGGTAAATATGCAATAGAAAGGCGGTTTGGCGGCCCAAACAAGTTAGTATTCAAGATCGAAAATGAAGCCGACCTACACGCGAAGGTCGTCGACTACACACGTAGGTTTTACCCCGATTTCATCATAGCGCCGGGTCTTGGCGAACTTCAAGATTCAGACAGCAAGCGAATAACCTGCTGGCGAAAAGGCTACCAAGCCGGTCAACCCGACCTTTTAATCCTAAATGCGCATAAGAAATACCGCGGGTTGTGTATTGAGTTGAAAACCCCAAAAGGAAACGGCGTCTTATCCGCGAAGCAATCTAAGAAAATCTCACAGCTTGACGTAAATGGTTACCTAACGATGGTTAGCAACGATTACGACATTATCTGCCGTGCCCTGATGGATTACGCGGATGGCATTCGTATTCCCTGTAAGGGACTGTGTAAAGCGGTTTAAGTCCTACGCCACTTTGAAAACGCACCTAAAGATATTCCATAGGTATAATGAAGCTCAGCTTGACTCACTGGCGTGATCTTGTCCACGGTAAAGCATACGAAATAAAAAATTACGTCGTCTTCGAAGACATCGACCGTTTACGGTTAGTCCTCAAAGACTTAGAAGGTAAGGAATATTCCCTTTGGGCGCCGGATTGCGTGCGGTACGTAATTCAGGGCGAGGAATTCACCCACTTACGCAGCTATGGTAAGGTAAATGGCCGATGGAAGTTTGACTTTGAAAGAAGAGTTACTCCATCTCCTCTTTGTAGTTAAGCGCGTCTGCTAAAGTCCGCTGCGCTTTAGGATCCGCGGAGCACCAATGCCCCACAAAGGATCCTTCGGAGAATACCCTGTCGCAATGAAGGCAGGTGTATTTTTTACGCGGTTTGGGTATCGGTGGCTTACAAGGGGTAATGCAGTCTGCAGGTAGTTCGCACGTAATACAGTCCATATATTGAAAGGGTGATTAGGGCGCCCCAAAGAATGCCGTGAAGTAGGCTACCATATACTTAGGGGACTCTGCAAGGCCCCTTTAAAGGGGTCTTTATTTTTATTTATTATTATTCATTATCCTTAATAATAATAAATAAAAATAAGGATGGGATTTGAGACTCTTTGCGCAAACCCTACCTTACTATTAAAGGCCCCAAGAAATGCTATTTCAAAAGTGTCTCAGAATGTTAACAATAAGGTTAAATCTTTGTTAAGTATGTGTGGAAACTATTTCAAAGAGTGTCTCAGAATGTTAACAATAAGGTTAAATCTTTGTTAAGACACCCCGGAAACTATTTCAAAGAGTGTCTCAGAATGTTAACAATAAGGTTAAATCTTTGTTAAGACACCCCGGAAACTATTTCAAAAGTGTCTTAGAATGTTAACAATAAGGTTAAATCTTTGTTACGACAGTTGAAGATATGTTCCTCTTCTCTAACGCAACCACAACGATCACACTCCTGCCTCCAATACTCCCTTTTAGTCCACGGAACGCCTTCGGCGCGTTCAAAAGAGGGGAAAGTACGGACTATCTTCTTATGGTAATCTATGCGATTCCTTAAGTAATCCTCTTTATGCGGGCAGCGACACATCAAATCCGCACATTGGTAGCAATCCACGCCTTCCAAGTCATACGCCCCAAAGAGAAATCGATAATTCACTTCATGCGTTCTCCGGTGCGTCTGTAAACGTTGACGACTACTAAGTATCTTATTACAGAAACTACACTGTCTGGTTCGATTACAGACGCCCCTTTTCAGATGCTGCTGCATTTCGAAGGGGTTGTGGAATTCCTTATTCCCACAAATGCGTTTATCCTGATGTTGTTGCATCCTTTGAACGGTGCTGAATTCCTTACCGCAATCCTTACAAGCGCGGCTAAGGGGTTTCTTTGTACAAACGCCGCGACGAACGTGGTATTGAAGTCTTTGTTTGGTGCTGAACACCTTCTTACACAACGAGCAGTCCATATATACTTAACAATATCTTAGCCTCCATTTAACATCCTTAACAAAGATTTAACCTAAACGTCAACATTCTGAGGCATTTTTTGGAATAGCTTATGGGCGACTTAACAAAGATTTAACCTTATCGTAAACATTCTAAGACACTCTTTGAAATAGTTTCCAGGCATCCTTAACAAAGATTTAACCTAAACGTCAACATTCTGAGGCATTTTTTGGAATAGCTTATGGGCGACTTAACAAAGATTTAACCTTATCGTAAACATTCTAAGACACTTTTTAAATAGTTTCCAGGCATCCTTAACAAAGATTTAACCTTATCGTAAACATTCTAAGACACTTTTTAAATAGTTTCCAGGCATCCTTAACAAAGATTTAACCTAAACGTCAACATTCTGAGACACTCTTTGAAATAGTTTCCATATATACTTAACAAAGATTTAACCTTATTGTCAACATTCTACAGGGGATATCGCATGAAGTCCTTAACGGACTCCTTAGCCCACGTCGCCATCGTCACCAGCGCGCCAAACCGTTCTGCACGCTTCAGACCGCACATTTCATCGTACAACTCCTGCACGCGCTCTTTTAACCGGTCTATCTCCTCCCTTTGCATTTCTATGGTGTCTCTTTTATCTTTTGCGTCGGCGACAATTCTTTGCACTGCTTCCACTGGCTCCATCGTATATATAATGGATCCGAACCATATTCCTTGTAACGCTCTGATCGTAGGACCCACCGGCTGCGGTAAAACGCAGTTCGTGGTAGAGCAGCTATTAGGACCCTTTAGATACCGCTTCGACTACATCGTACTGCTTTGCCCCACCTACGTGAATAACCGCACCTGGACGGGCATAGGAGTGAAAGATGACGACTTCTTTGTAGATATCTTAGATCCTAACGAGTTATCCAGCCATTTGAAGTTCTGGCACAAACAATTCCCTAAGGATACACAGACTTTACTCATACTGGATGACATTGCCTGCGGGGACGACGTAAAAAAGCGCACCTCCGAATTAGTGAAGCTCGCCTTCAGCGGTAGACACGACAATATCAGCGTTTGGTTGCTTTCCCAGCAGCTTACCAGTGTCTCTAAACCCTTCAGGGAAAACATAGGTTCACTTGTCGTATTTTATACTCCGAGCAAGTCAGACCTGGAAACCATCTTAAGCGACTACGGCGGTGAGATATCCAAGGAACAGTTACACGAATACATGCGGCACCTAAAAACGCACCAACATTCCAAGATGATCTTCTCTTTGAGGTTTCCGTATTCCATAAAGATATATGGACATTGAGCAGCTCTTAGATGAAGTCCCCGCGCAGTTAGACGAAAGTAACCTTAAGGAACAACTTAACATCCTTGTGTCCTCGGGGAAGTGTAAAGAAATGATAGGTAAGGAACTTACCCATGAGCAAGTTAATAAGTTGTCAGAAGAGGAAGTTAAGAAGTTCCATAAGAGATACGAGGCCGCCCTTGCAAGTAAGACCACGGACGCCGTAGCAGACTCCGCTATCCGACTTGCGACTAAATTGCTTGGACTTGCGCTGCCCATAGACGACGTGGAGCAACTGCGGAAGGACATAAGCGAGGACTACGTTATTGCTCAAGAACTTAAGATAACCTGCGGCTGGGTGTCTTTGAAGTGCGGTAAGTTAATGGCAGTCGCCTCTGCGGCACTTCACGTAGCTCAGCACGTTGACTTGAAGGAACTTACGATGTCTTGGAAGGACTTCAAAAAGGACAGAGAAGTCGAAAAGGTCTTCCAGGCAGCACTTGCTGAGGTACCTGATCAAGTCGCCTCAAGTACTTACTCAAGTCGTCCTTAAGTACTTGGTCAGGTTGCGCCCAGGTTATTTCCAAGTCGTCCTTAAGTACTTAGTCAAGTACTTATCAAGTCCTTCAAGTCCTTAGATATAAATGAGTGAACCAGAGTCGAAGGTAGAGCAGCCCCAAGAGGAGCAAAAGATTACCAAGGCTAAATCTCCGGGCAGAGTCGCTGCCGGTAAGAAGCTCGCGGAGATGAATAAAAAGAACAAAGCCAAAAAAGAAGAAAAGGTGGAGGAAAAAGAAGAGGAATCCTTCATTAATCCTGGGTACGTCATTGGCGCGTTAGGAGTTGCTATAGCAGCAGGCAGCCTTTACTTACAATGGCGGGCTACGAAGCCAAAAGTAGAACCACCAACATATCACGCGCCCGTGCACGCACCTGTGGAACCGGCTGTTAGAAAAAGTAAGATCCCTGAAATGGAGTAATAACCTTCTCGCTCTGTAATATAATGTCGACCGCGTTATTGAAAACTGTTGAAGAAGCAGCTATTATTACTTCCATCGTTGCGGGTATTGGTTGGGTAGGTAAGAAAGTGCTCAAAGAAGACTTTACTGAAGACCCAAGCAAGAGCTTCGCTAACTTTGCCAAGATGACCGCTGCCGTAGGCGGAGCTATCATGGTAAAGGATTACCTACGGAAGGAAAAGTACCTGCCAACGACATAACTCGCGAAAATCCCTGTGATTTTCTAATATATAATGGCTAGCGTGGTCGCAGGTGGAGTTTTTGCAGCTTTAGCATTCACTGGAGCTAATTATGGTGGTCAATATTTGGATAGATTAGTTAGAGGTGATCGCAGCGGAGATTTAGCCGCCGAAAGAAAGAGACACGACTTAGCGCTGGAGAAATATCAGCGAGACGTGGCAGCTTGGAATGAAAAAAGACAAGCTTACAGGGATTGGTTGGACAAGAACTACCAAGACAAAATACAGGCGGATAAGAACTTCGAAAATACAGACTACGCCTTTAAACTTTATGCACAGGCACACCCCGCGGCATTAACGGGGTTAAGAAAGCCTCAGTTTAAGAATTACTATCAGCCTTCTAAGAAACAAAAAGATAGTGAGTTGGTCTTCGTAGGAGTCGCAGGGCTGGCAGGAGGCGTAGCTTTGGCGTATCTGCTCTAACGAAGGAAACTGTGTTTCCTGAAATATATGATCGTCTTTTTGGAAAGCGATAAAAATAACTTTACCACTTATTTGAATCCCCCCATTAAAGCCCATAGGGTTCGGCTGGTTAGTTGCTCTTTGTACAATTCTTGGTATAATTTAGTCAATGCCTTGATCACTGAGCATAAAGGCGGCGGCAACTATCAAGGCGTATTGCTGCCCGATGGACATTACACACCAATCACCCTTGCTAAGGAATTAGCAAAACACGGTTATACGCTCACCACAGGATTGCCGCACGAAATGACCTTCAAACATAATATGCCAAACTATTCAGTAACTTTTGGAAAGTCTGACCCATTGGGATCTTTATTATGTGCCTCGGGCAAGACAATTATTGGAAAGTCGCATCCTCTTACGAAGTCTATTGCGACTTGGTCCATAGTTACAACGATGGAGAAAAGTCTTCTCTTATGTCCAAGTTTCTGCCCAAAGGTAATCCATTTGACCTGGTAGAATACACCCCCATTTCTTTGAGCTATGACTTGTCCAATTTGGTAGAAAGCATAAACATCACCATTAAGGTGGACGGAAAGACGGTGGATTTTAACGGACGTAAGATCAATCTCGTTTTGGAATTCATATAATGGGCCGCGTAGAGGACAAACTCAAAAGGATTTACTATGGACCTGAAGGTTATTGGAAAGGAGCGTCAGCTATCAAGAAACTCGCGACCGCGGCCAGGGTATCAGAAGAAACGGCTAAGAACTGGCTAAGAAAACAAACCCTCTGGCAGGTCTATCTTCCCGTGCCGAAGTACATTCCCAGGCCCAGCTTCACCGTAAATACCCCCAATGAAGTTCATCAGGCGGATTTGCTTTTCTTACCGCACGACAAGGTGAGAAAGAAGACCTATAGATACGCTTTGACCGTAGTCGATATCGCAAGCAGATACAAGGACGCCGAACCCATAACCAGCAAGGATTCTGGGGAAGTCGCAGAAGCCCTAGGTAGGATTTATAAGCGCGTCTTGAAATGGCCCAAGCTGCTGCAAGTGGATGCGGGGACGGAGTTTATGGGCGTGGTTACTAAGACCCTGAAAGACCACGACACTAAAATTAGGAGAGCCGAGGCAGAGTACCACAGGGGTCAGAGCATCGTCGAAAGATTCAATAAGACCCTGGCCGAGCGTCTCTTTGGGTACCAGTATTGGAAAGAGCTGGAAGATCCCTCCAAACGCAATAGGGAATGGACTCAGAGGCTCCCCCAGGTCGTCGCGGCTTTGAACAACGAGGCGGCCAGGGCTACGGGAATGAAACCCAAGGATACCATAAAAAAGAAACACGTGGAACACAAGTCCTACGTCAGAAGTTCGAGGGCGGTCGGACTGAAGGAAAAAAAGCTACCCCGCAACATAGTGGTCAGATACCTCTATCAGCCGGGGGAACTCGAAGGTGGCAGCAAGAGAGCCACGGATCCTAACTGGTCTTTGGAAACCTATGAGATTTCAAAGTCCGTCACCAAGGAAGGGCAACCCGTGTTGTATTACCTAAATGGCCCGAGTCGTGGATTTGTCATGGAAGAGCTGCTCATAGTCCCCAAAGACTCAGAGTAGTGCTGCTCCACGCGCCCGATTACACTCTAGGCATGTCAGTCTTACGTTGCCTCTGCAATGGCCGCGCTTGTTGTTGATACGATCCACGGAGAACTGTTGATCGTCATTCGGGTCAAACCTCCATAGTAGAGGTATGTTACACTTGGCACACCGCGCCCCTTTCTCATAGACGTCGTCCACGCATAGGTCGAACGTCATATTTTTTTCTTCGTCGTGTCTTTTGTAGCGAAGGAGTTTCTTGGCGATATTCTCTTTGGCTATGTCCTCTGGCGTTTTATCGTAACGCAGTTGCGGACCCCAGCTTCTTTTCAACTGTTTGGCATACTCCACACGACTTACGGCGGTGTAGATAAGGTTGCTCCAACACAGCCGCTGGTCTATGATCCATAAGGTTTCTTTTATGGTAAGCCCTTGCGCGCTGTGGACTGTCATGCAATAACCCAAGCGCCAGTCTGGATGGGAGGTTATTTTTTCCACCTTTTCTATGGGTACCCAGGCTTTATCCTGCGTTACTGCGTTCTGCAGTTGGATGTCGGTACCAGGTACCCAGACGTCTCTTTTTTGCATGCGGGTGTCGTGGGGTTTGTAAGAAACAGGTACGGGATGCGTAGGGAAGCGCTCTCGGTGTATATTGAGTAAGTCTTTCTGTATGCGAGACTGTGCCGCGCGTTTGCTGCTCAGCACCAGATCCTTTGGATGCCACGTGTAAAGGAAGTCTTCGTATTTCTTCGCTCGTACGCGTTTGCGCAGCGTCTTGCATTGGTCGGCGTCACTAAGGCCCCTTAATTCCGCTTTCAGGTTTCTTACTTGATCCTTGCTGCGGTAGTCGGTGTTAATTTCCTCCGCATGGTCTACGAACCCCTTTAGCCATTCGTGGGGCATCTCTCCGGCTATTGGAGGAGGCTGGCAGGGATCTCCGGCGAATATTACTTGACACTTTCCACGGAGGAACTCTACGAATTCTTTGAGGATTTCCAAAGGTACGGTGCAAATCTCATCCCAAAGTATCACCGGAGGTATGTCGTGGATGGCTTCTGGTACCCACTTTTGGCCATTCCAACGAAAGAAGCTGTGGTAGGTCTGCGCGTCGTAACCCATTTCGCAGAGTTCTCTTTCCAAACGATGCGTTGGCGTTAGCACCTTTAAGGCCGGAAAGAGTTCTAACACACGCGTAGTCTTACCGCTGCCTCCCGTACCGTAAAGGTAAGAGAAGCGTTGGTAGGAAATGGGGTCCTTTACGGTTGGCATGGGCCTCATTGTGGGCATTACGACGCCCCAAGTATTTTCTCCGTGATATTCTACGCGTTCTCTCCAGGCTTTTATTTCTTCGTCTTTGACGCGCCATTGGCCACTTTCTGCTAATTCATCGTCGGTGTAGAATTCTTGCATCTTTTCTAAGACGTGCGGTTTCACGTATAGGGAATCCGTGGCTACGCGCGGGATGTCCTCTTTGTCGAACCGCAGCAGCATCGCGAGAAGGTTAATATGCGCATATGCTAACATACTCGCACGCAGGTGGTAATATTGCGGTCGATGGTCTTGGTAGTAACACAATGCATTCCATTTCTGTTCTTTCTGACCTTCTATGAAGTAGTCCCATTTCTCCACAGACACCATTGTTCCTTGTTCATGGGCGCGCTTAATAAGGAAGCTTAACTCTCCTTCGTCTGTTATCAGGCGTCGCTGCATATGTTTTTCTCCTTCTTTAGCGCCCTGTGTGAATTTACCTATAACAATTCGCGCTGTGGGGTTGTGCTTTGGGAGCCATTGTGTAAAGGCGCTATGACAAAGTATGGCTTCATGCGCCGCGTAGGTAAGCAGCTTACGCTCTTCGAAGAACTTTAACAGCGGTATGGGTATCCATTCCTTCTCCTGCAAGTGCTTTCCATACCACGCGTAGATTATTGGATGCAAGTTCTTTGCGAATTTCCAACTGGTCAATCTAACGAATCCTGTAGCTGGCGCATCGTACTTACCATCTAAAGCCACGCGGAAGAACTGGGAGTCCGGATGTCCGTAACGGTCGTAATATTCCTTACAATCGCCGAGGCCTTTGAAACTGGCAGGATAGCAATGTTTCATATCCAGCGACACGTATTCGTCTTCGTCGTACTCCATGTTCCATAGGCCTCCGTGGCCGTGTTCTACGCATGCTTTGGCTACGTCTTTGAACTCTGCCGGCGTGGGTTTCCAGCCGTTTCTTTTCTTGGCAGCCAGAAAGTCCAAACTACGGGAGCTAAGCACTTCGTCTGAGAAGTCTTCTCCTAAGGTCTCGCACGCGCTTTGAATGCGCTGGTGTTCAACTTCGGGGCGGTAAAGAGTACCGTCTTGCGTCATAAACTGACTTCCTTCTGAATCCATTAGCCAAACGGAGTTCTCGTGGATTAAATCTGCAAGTGGCGACTCCTTGTAGACCTTGGTTTCTTTTTTTCGTGGGAATCTAAGTTCTCGCCACGCATGCCCGTTGTGTTGGTAAATTACGATAGGCGCACCACGGCCGCCGTACTTATGCGTCCCGGAGTAAATGAAGCCGTCGGTAATATCTTTCACATGGATTCGTCTCTCCAGCGCCGTTTCTAACTTCTTGATGTTGTCTATCGACCCTCCGGTCCTATTAGTATCTTTTTCCCATTTCCTGATGGCTTCTCTTCTCTTTAAAGTCAGTTTACCGCCCCGAGAGGAGTCTTCAAAGAACTCTCTTACTAACTTCCCTACGCAGTTACCGGGATGTCGCATCGGTTTCAACTTCTTAACGTCTGGCGTCTTTATCTCGTACGCACCGTAAATGACTACGGTAACCGGGTAAGCAACCTCGTAGAACAGCATGTCTATTCCTACCAATGCTCCCGGGCGTGTGTTTTCGTTTAAGACAAACAGGTCCTTCTTACCAGACGCCCTGATAGGATTGCGCCCCTTTTCTATCATCCACTCGCCGTCTAAATACTTTATGAACGTTAGCTCCAACCGGTAGTTACCTTCGGGTATTAAGTTAATTATTCTTTCAGCCCTTTCTTCTGTCATCGTCTCGTCCGTATCTCCCTCCATAAATGTTGTGAAGGCAAAGTCAGCATCCAGACGATCCAACACCTGAGTTCGCAGTCGGCGCACAGTTTTATTTCGAATGCTTGTGATGGTGTCCATCTATATGTAAAGGATATCTTAACCTCCGTTTGCGATATCTTTGATTCCCAACACAGCAGCAGTAAGGACACGGCGCGCGGCTTATTCCCGCTGCCGGCGCCTTCCTTAAACCGCCTGTAAAACCCGTAAATCTTTGACATTGACCGCGAGTCCCCCTTACTGCTGCTAAGGAACCAAGGAACCAAGGAACCAAGGAACCAAGGAACCAAGGAACCAAGGAACCAAGGAACCAAGGAACCAAGGAACCAAGGAACCAAGGAACCAAGGAACCAAGGAACCAAGGAACCAAGGAACCAAGGAACCAAGGAACCAAGGAACCAAGGAACCAAGGAACCAAGGAACCAAGGAACCAAGGAACCAAGGAACCAAGGAACCAAGGAACCAAGGAACCAAGGAACCAAGGAACCAAGGAACCAAGGAACCAAGGAACCAAGGAACCAAGGAACCAAGGAACCAAGGAACCAAGGAACCAAGGAACCAAGGAATGAGGGAGGGTATGAAGGAGAAGAAGGAAGACATTTAAAAATTGCACATTCTCCGTTATTTCTTCTCATGACAATCCTTTGTTTTTTTCTTACAGAATCCATGTTCTAAAAGTCCCTGTCCTAGTCAATTGAAATGCATACCTGATTTTGGTTTTAACACGTTTAACTGCTTGGGTAAGTGTTACCAAGTTACTCATTTCCTATAACCACGGAACTATCTAATTTCTTAAGTTTTCTCTTTATTAAGATTTAAAGCTGAACGTAAACAATGCTTCTCAATCACCTGATCAGAAGCTCATGCTTTTCCGTCGACACAATACAGAGAGTACGAAATATGACGGCTGGTATTTGCAGCGCATGCTCGCAATAGTCCATTTGCATGATGGCGTCGTTTGATTACCATTCACAAAATGCTTAAATAAGAAAAAAAATTCATGAATCATTTTGGGAATGGTAGTCAAATGACGCCATCATGCAAATAGCCTATATGGCTCATTAAGCATGACTTCATTTAAGTGACAATGATAGTTCGTAGACCTCGACCTGTTTCGTACGAGTCTTTTGGGAATTTCGTTGGAAAAATCGTAAATGAATAGGTTGGTTTTAATTAGTTTTTCTCCTTTCGTCTTTTTCTTTTCGTTGATCGCATTGTTGTAAAAAACACAATTTCCAATTCGACGTACCTATGCAATGTCATGGGAATTGGGTAAAACATATCAAGCTTTTTCCCATATAAAGTGCTGCACTAGCTACGTCCATAATATCTACTATTGCTCAATGACTCCCTACTTACATCCATCTTGTATAAGTATATCGTAGATTTACATAATTACAGTTGATTGCTCGGATTACATGTAAACAAAAAATATGTTGTGGAGTTTTATAATTTAGAAGAATTTAGAATCAGATCAAACGTCAATCATTGCAAACCATTATCATTAGATCCAACATCTAGTTTGCAAGTCGAATCGAATCAGCTAATAAAGGATAAAGTATTTGCCAGCTTCAAATAAGGAAATGATGCAAAAAAATAAAATAAAATAAAATAAATTAAAAAAAAAAAAAAAAAATTGGGGCCATCATAAATGGGTTTGTTGCAAAAACTCACAAGATAACATGCAATTGTACCGTAAGAGGAACGTAGGCTCTGGGTACAAGATTGATGCAGAACTAAACTCATACTACAAAAACTTGGCGCAAGGTTTTAGTTCAATATTTTTCTCCTTCAGACCAAACTTCATGCGCTGGACTTAAGAAAAGCGGAATTAGCAAGAGTGGCGTGTACGAAATTGCCCCAATCCCAGGCTACACAATCCAAGTCTTCTGTGATCAAGTAACAGACGGGGGAGGCTGGGCCGTGATACAAAAAAGACTTGATGGATTGGTGGATTTCTTTCGTGGATGGGACGATTACAAGCGAGGTTTTGGGAACAAGAGTGGAGAATACTGGCTTGGACTCGATGCCATGCATATCTTGACCAACAGTACAGAGAATGAGATCAGAATTGACCTGGAAGACTTCAATATGAAAAAAACCTATGCGATGTATAAGTCGTTCAAAGTTGGCACAGAATCCCAAAAATATGAATTGTTCCTTGGATCCTTTAAAGAAGGTAGTTATAATATCTTATATCTCAGGAATAAGAA
Organism: Actinia tenebrosa; assembly: GCF_029948245.1. Taxonomy (NCBI): domain Eukaryota; kingdom Metazoa; phylum Cnidaria; class Anthozoa; order Actiniaria; family Actiniidae; genus Actinia; species Actinia tenebrosa. Next base: position 5,119,861 of record NW_028292584.1, read on the forward strand.
AATATGTGTTGGAAAAATGGAAGCGAGAAAGGAAGAAAAGGAAGATGAATAAATGGAAAGTGATGGATGGATGGATTGATTGATAAATTAATGAATAAATAGATGCGTCAATAAATTAATGAAGGAATGAACAGATGAACGAACGAACGATGGATAGAAGGATGGATAAACCGATTGGTTGGTTAATAGATAAATTGATAAGTTTTTTGATGGATAAAAGAGGGAAATATTTTCATATTCCATTTCGTCATAGGAAATGCTGGTAACTCATTGGGCTATCACAAGAAGGCTGCATTCTCCACATTTGATCGAGACAACGACAACTACTTTACTAGCTGTGCCAACAAGTATAAGGGCGCTTGGTGGTTTAAGGGTTGTCACACGGTAAGTAGATAAAAGTATCATTTCAGTTATTCGACAATGAAATCTTACTAATATAATTTAGTGTGAAATAAGCTCCTTGATGTTTTAATTCTAAGGGTTAACTTACAAATCGAACACTGAAATATCCTCTGGGCTGATCTAAGTCAGGGCACGGCTAACTAACAAATCGAACACTGAAATAGCCTCTGGGCTGATTTAAGTCAGAGCAGGGCTAACTCACAGATAGAACCCTGAAACAACCTCTGGGCTAATCTAAGTCAGGGCATGACTAACTCACAGATTGAACCCTGAAACAGCCTAAGCTCTGGGCTGATCTAAGTCAGTGCATGGCTAACTAACAAATCGAACACTGAAACAACCTCTGGGCTGATCTAAGTCAGGGCATGGCTAACTAACAAATTGAACACTGAAATAACCTCTGTGCTGATCTAAGTCAGGGCATGCCTAACTCACAGATCGAACATTGAAACAACCTCTGGGCTGATCTAAGTCAAGAGGAATGCCATTTTAGATTTTATTTTATTTTATTTTTTTCATTTCTATTCTAGTCTCATCTCAACGGCGAATACCTCGGTCATATAGTTCCATACTCTCGAGGCATAAACTGGTTATCAGTAACTGGATCTTACAGATCTCTCAAAAACGCGCAAATGAAGATTCGACCGGTCGGTTTTAAGGGTTAGCCTCATGCTGCTGCTGCCTCTGTTAATTCTAATTCTGTTACTTCTACGACAACAGCAACAAAAACAACAACATTAACAGCTACAACAAAACACCAAAGAAGCAACAGCAACGACAACAGCAACAGTTGCAGTAACCACGTTAACCGCAGCAACAACAACAATATCAACTAAAACATCAACGACAATTAGGGTTAGCATGTATAGAACAATAGTTATTCAAATTGTTAGCAGTCTAGTCAAAACATCATTTTTTGGAAAAAAAACATGACGACTAAACGGTCCAACCAAGGCAATTTCGTCGCGAAAGAATTTTTTTCTATTCCGCGCTGGTATTTGGAAAAAAGATAATCAATGGGTTAAATAATCTTCCCCAAGAGGGTCAAAAGACAAACATAAGGCGGCCATTGTGGTGCCTTTAACAATGGATGCTTATGAGAAATATTTTGTTAATTGGCACCAACATGGCCGCTAAGATGTACTGTACCATCAAAGAATTGTCATGCTACGTTGTTGATGAGTTTTACGAATTTGAACTCTTGGTATTATCAAAAAAATCAACACCTTTCATTGTAGTGTGTTTGGTACTCGTCGTTTAGAAGTCACATATTATTATATTTAAGAGATTTTGCTTTGGGAGGGAGGGGGGGGGGGGGGGGAAGGAATTCGTATTCAGAACCTGGATTGATGGAACTTATCACGTGACTACATAAATGTTTAGTCCTGACAGCGTGAGGATGGAGAGCCCTTGTTCCATTCCTTGGCTTCAAACAAATGTTTCAACTCAAGGCATTTGGGTCAATATAATAAAATGAATATGAATGAATGAGTGTAAATAATAAATCCAATAGCTGCTATAGATTCCTTACATATGATGTGAAAGCAATTTGACAAAAAAAAAAAAAAAGAAAAAAATCCAATCCCCCGAGAATTGGGACCTTTTGTTTTGTCCTCCAGATTGAGCTGCATTCGGACGTGCTGGCAAGTGGTCTATCAACGCTTCCATAATTAGACTTGGAAAAGGGACCCCACTGTACTAAAACTACGCGGGCTCACATCAGCCGAGATAACCATAGGAGCTAGTAAAACAAAAGCTACAAAAATTATTTAATGGTTTTATGGCATGTCATTGACTTTGCAGTGTAGAGTACAAAAAACAAATGTTAACGTTGGATTTTATTAAACATAATAAACAGCTGATCGATATATAATATATTTATAAAAGAATAACCTAAAAAATACTTATTATTATAAATTATCGGATACACTTTATTGAAATTTGGAAGTTTAGTTGACTTGTGTTTTTTGTTTCTAATTCTCCCAAGTTCACGGTGTTGATGTTTTTAGTATTATACTTTTATTGTTTTTAATAAGAATTCCCGTTATCTTTTAGCTAGAAAGTCAATTCTGATTGGCCAAAGAATTATAAAACATTCCTGAAGTTTCTAGGTGCCCGCGGTTTTTGGATTCGCAGTGTAATCTTCGCCCCTCGTCTCTGTAATCATTTTAGTGTTTAATTGTTTATTCATCATCACTATAGGGATGATTCAAAAGAACAATATAGACCATCATGCCAATAAGAGAATAACAAATTACGCCTGTTATGCAAGCAGCAATGGTCCACCCACGCGCTCCTGAAGAACTGGATTGTGCTTTAATAAAGTCTCCACTTTCGTATGCCGAGTCAACCTGTCAATAATAATAATAATAATAATAATAATAATAATAATAATAATAATAATAATGATGATAATAATAATAATAATAATAATGATAATAATAATAATAATGATAATAATAATAATGATGATGATGATGATGATGATGATGATAATAATAACTTTATTGACAATAATAATTAACTAATAATTCATTATAATATGAGACGTGATAAGAATATTGCTATAATTATAAAAAAAAGGAGAGATTATGAATATAAAATAACAAAGATATATATAATATTTACTTATTTATCTATGAAAACATATTTGTAAAATAAATTAATAGCTCAAAACACGAGTCCAGCTCTTCATACTGATATAATACTATATTAAAACTATACATTTATTATTAAAATCTAAATATTTCTAAATTTCCGCTACATTGGCGTTAAGATTAAAGTCATTCAAGAAATCATTGTCCTTAAAAAAAGGGGTTCTTGTCCCCCTGACACACATGTGTACTGACTTAATTATTTCAAAAGATAATCGAGTTCTAATCCATGTTATAGTACTTGCATATGTGTCCCCTGTCTTCTTGGTTAATTTCTTAAGGTGCTTTAGAAAAATCTGGCATTCTGCCCCTATCCCTCCATTTGTACCAAAAACGAAGGGCGTAAAAGTTCCCATATCGACATCGATTACTCTTTGCTGGTACTTTCTCTTTTTTAATAATAATAACAATAATAATGATAATAATTTTTTTAAAAAGTTATTATATTATTATTATTATTATTATTATTATTATTATTATTATTTTTATTACTATAATAATAATAACATTTATACTACTACTACTACTACTAATATTATTATTATCAATAATAAGTATATGTAATAGGACTCCATGCTGTCCAATTAAGGAATAATTGGACGAAGAAAATTCCGAGGACTTACAAAATTGGATGAGGCAGTAGGCCGAGTCCCATTTGGCAGTCAGAGGAATTTTTCGAGTCTAATTATTTCTTGATTGGGGAGCATGAAATCCCATTACCTATTAATTATATAGCTGCCTAATTAATCCCATATCAACAAGACCTGTCCAATTAAGAAAATAATGGGACAGTCACCTATATGGGATTAATGAGAAGCTGTATAATTATATTATAAATGATGATGATGATGATGGAAATAATAATAATAATAATAATAATAATAATATTGATGTAGATATGATGATGATGATAATTGTTGTTACCTGAGAGGCGTACACTATGGCCGGGATGCCAAATGGGAAGAAGCAAAATATTGTGGCTAGGATCGCCAACACCATGTAGCTGTCGGGCTTAACATTTGGTTGGACAACGACAGGCTGTTAAGAAAAAATATTATTTAAGTGGTAGTGGTAGTGGTAGTGGTAGTGGTAGTGGTAGTGGTAGTGGTAGGGTAGTGGTAGTGGTAGTGGTAGTGGTAGTGGTAGTGGTAGTGGTAGTGGTAGTGGTAGTGGTAGTGGTAGTGGTAGTGGTAGTGGTAGTGGTAGTGGTAGTGGTAGTGGTAGTGGTAGTGGTAGTGGTAAGAATACCTGAGGCGCTCCAATTATTACTGAGGTAGGCTGGTTAGTAAAGGGCTGGTAACCAGGTAAATATCCTTCACCAGGAACGGAAGAGCAGGGCTGGTTGGTATGTTGGATGATGATTGTTCCAGACTGTTGGTTAAGCTGTCGGTCCCTCCGTGCCGCAGCAGCAGCTCCTGAGATAGCCAGGCTTGCACCAAGGCGAAACAAGTGATGGAGAGGCATGGTAAGGAAGCGGTTTTACACTATGATAAATATGAAATGTTACACATTAAACATTTAAAGTAAATTGGCCTTTCTGATTGTTCGATTTGATCCCACGAGTGCGTGAAAATTAAGAAATAATTCTAGTAACTAAGAAAAAAAAAAACAGAGCTTGTAAAAAACATCAGCATTAAATTCAATGTAATTTTGAAAGTAAAATAAATAAATAAATAAATAAATACAATTAAAAAAAATCAAGCAGTTTCAAAACAACATTTTTTTTACCATTACTACATCACGAAATATTCAACTGTTCATAACTCCTGTATTAATATATTAAATATTATTCTTAGTAATGGCAAACGATTTTGTTTTCATTTCAGAAACATGAATATATACAGCTATTTTGCACATATGTTGAATACTGAATGCTGCATATTAAATAGGGCATTCAAAGACCACATGGCTTTGAATGTCTCGTTAATTTGAAATAAAAAAATGAACATATACAGCGCGATTTGCTCTTTATATGTAGCTAGTGTATTGCTTCGGATGGAATGCTCTAAAAATAACTAATTATAATTAAAACTTAAAACTTATCTCTTCAAATTAGCATATTCTTTGTAAATAATTTTATTTTGTCGTTGTCTTTGTCGTTTGCTTACTAGCGCTTAGAACAGATTTGTATTTGCGCTTTATAAATAAATATTATTATTATTATTATTATTATTATATTTACTTTAGACAACATTAGATAAGAAATTCATTTCGGTATTCAGATATATATTTAGTAGCCAGTATTCAGTATTTGAAGTTTTCGTGTTCTGTTTAAATAGATGTATTATCAAACATAGAAAATATCTCGCACGCCACATCTATTGTACGTATTGTTGTATAAATATAATACATACATATCATGAAAATAATAAATGATGATTTTGTAGTTTGAAATAGTAACACTTCAAGTGTTAGTCATTAAATATAGATTGCCGTAATTGATTACTTGTCTGACTATCGTTGAGACAAACAAGGTCGAGTAAAGCGTTAGTTTTTAATCAAAAGGGCATTTTAAACAAAGCCTCAGATATAAAAGTAAAACGAAATCTTATTTGTTGGTCGTTGGAAGAATGATTTTTTTATTGCTTTTTGAAGACGTTGCCGATGTAAATTTAAGAAAAAAGAATTTTTGGATGATGTTTTTTTTACTAAAAGGCACGTGCCACGTTAATCTTTGGTTTAGTTGAAACTTTTATTTTCCCAAAATATCATTGTGCTTGTCGAAAAAACGAAAAGCTTTCATGGCATTGAGCAAAGGTCAAATATTACAATTTATCGAAACCTAATAGAAATCGCTTCCTTTTTTTTATTTAGTAGTATCTATTAACATTTTAGGCTCAATATGGTAATGAGGTGGTGTTCTCTTACGCGTGACAGTTCTTAGCTTTTAGAACATTTTGAATGTTTGATATCTTTATTCTAGTTGGGTTATAGGTTTTGGGCTTTGAGCTTTGAGCACAAATTTACATTGAACTTTGTAATGTAACTTTGTAAATTGTCTTATTAAGACAAAAAAAAAAAAAAAAAAAATAAAAAGGAAAGGAAAATAACATAATCTTAAATCTTAAATATCCAAACAATAACATTTAAGTAAATGATGCGCTGATATTATGAAAAATGTATTAATGTAAAAAATAATCTGATCAGAACACGATTCATTTTATGGTAATCTACGAATATTATAAACGTTGAATCGATCGGGTTAGGTAAACAATAGCGCCTTTCTATCCCAAAAATTTAGCCATAGTTTTTTTCATTCGCTTAACTGTTTTTCGCTAAATTGATCTTTCATCGATTATAAAGTCTTTCTTATATCGATTGCTCTATATTTCAATACCTTTTTTTTCTTTGAAATTGGAAGTCTTTCGCTGCTCATTCGGTTTCCCTTTTGGGTGACAACCTCTACTAGATTTTCCGTATTGAAATGATGTTGCAGACTCACAAACCGAGCGATGAGACGTGACGTCAATCAAAACTATTTCGATTTATTCATTATCGGTTGACTGAATTGACTTCCTGTTTTGCGAGAAGACAGTTTCAAATCATAAAGAAAGCTAATCGAAAACTCTCTGAAAGGCAGTGTTTGTCTGTCATTGTAACCTGATAATGAGATTCTTTCAATTGATTGATACCAAGCAATAGAATACAGTGCAATGAAATAGCAATGAAAGGCAGTGTTTGCCTGTCATTGTAGGCTTCAAGGTAATGAAATTCAGAGAAGAGACTTCAGGTACCCACGCCCATAATAACGCTTGGGCTGCCTGTGGTTAGGTGGCAGAACTATAAGATCCCTTTGCTCTTGAAAATTGAATCTTTTTTATATGTAAAACGATTGTATAATTAATTCCTGCCATCTAACATGGCCGCCGTCACGCAATGGTGCAAAAACTCTATTCAACCCATTGATACCAAGCTATAGAATACTCTACGGTTGATAGTAAATGACGGGCAATAGTAGTAAAGTGTGAGCAGAATTAGCCTGGTTTTCGCGCCTGAAATGCGCCTGAAATGCGCCTGAACCGATCACGATCCTGATTGGTCCACTCAATAAGCAGGAAATGACGTCAGGATGGCGCCTGAACTCATTAGCATTGCGCCTGAACCATACTCGCTTTTGATTGGTCTTGAACAGACAGGAAACTACGTCAATGCCATAACATTTTTCATAGATTATCAAAATGGCGGGAACGAGTCTTCAGAAATTATCATTTTGATAGGTTTTGTATTAAAAGGCGCTAATAGAACAATCAACCCATCGTGATTCAGCAAAAATTATACAGACATTGGGTGTGGGGTGTTTGTACATGCGTCTCGTGTCAATGCAAATGTATAGCCTATAAAAAGGGTGGAGTAGCGATTGCCCAACCTATTTCGACTTCAAAAGGGAGAAAAAGGGGGTTAGGCGAATGCGAAATCGTACTGATTTTTGGAGCAAAACATGGAAGTGAGGCAAGAGTGCAGTAGAGCGAAAACTGCTTGTCAAGCAGAAATGTCAATCTTTGTTTGCTTAAACGTTGTATAAATTATTTTGTTTTTCAGAACATAAATATTCCATAGAAAGCGATAGAGGTAATTTTAAAGCAAAACCTTGACTTTCTTTTTGTTCCTTAATAAAGACACGCACAATGTAAGATGGTTCTCTGTCCTTTACTCTATAACCTATAAACCAATAATTGTACAAAGTTAATATTGGAAGCTAAACTATTTACAGAAACATTAGGTTTTAGATAAATTGTCCTGTTTGTACAGTGTCTTCCAGCTTGGAGCGCTTGATCTTATACACAGTACCGTCTTCTACTAACAACAATTTGCGTTTCTTTCCTTTATGTTCTACGGGCTGGATACCAGAATCGATAGCATATATGTTGTTTACGAATTACAAGGTCAACCACTTCTTTGCAATATCTTTCTTGTCTGTTAAGCACTGCTTTTTCTTATGTAGTGGTGTCTTTTGCTTTTGAACAACAGATTTTCCTAGTGGTACTCTAAGAAAATTATTAAAGTTTGTTTCCATGTCCTCTTGTCGTTTTATAAGTCTCTCCAAAGTTTTCTCCACACATAATTTTTTATTGTCTGTTCCAGTTTTTTCATCCTCTAAAGGTACACGTATTCCAATTTTACTCCATTTTAACCATTTGACACGTTCGTCGGTATCCATACGGTGAACTTGATCGAGATGATTTGCTAGTCGAGCAAGATTGGTGCTTCCACATCCAAAGACAGGACAGTTTCTTCGCGTTCGACCCATGTTTACTTGACCAGTGACTCACTGCAAATGGAAGCTTTCTATTGCGTTTTTATGTATTTATTAGGCCCGAAGTGGCCCGAAGTGGCATTTTGTGGCCCCATAAGGCCCGATGGCCCGTTTGGTTGTAGATCCTTTTCCCTATACAAGCATGCCCAAACTTGTTTGATTCCACCATTGTTTGATCTTTTACGTCATCGTAAAAGTGCTTGCCTTGCTGTTTTGCGCTATAAAGCTAGCGATTTTCTCATATTTTCTCATTCTACATCGGAACTTTGTGCTGTGAACATCTCCAAACAAATCTCCTACTCGTCTCGACAATATGCAAGCTTTGGGTCTTTTTTCGCGTCGTTCTCTTCTTGGTCGGTCCAACAAGAGTACTGTCCTTTTAGAAAAAATTGCCCAAGAAAATTCCCTAAATAAATCCGACGCCTTCCTGCTTCCCATACTAGTTGTAGTTAACAGCGCCAGTTCTATTTAGGGAATTTTCTTGGGCAATTTTTTCTAAAAGGACAGTACTCTTGTTGGACCGACCAAGAAGAGAACGACGCGAAAAAAGACCTAGAATAGGTTATAAAAAGAAAAATCATGACGCGTGCCTGATCCCATTGTTTGGAAAACATAAAACCAAGATGAATAATGATTAAGATATCAATCAGGATATAAGCCGCAGGATCGCAGTGAATCCCTGACCCAATGGATCACAAGCTGGAGTATATCATAGGATTGTTAGTTACTGAGTATGATCAATTCGATTACTCCAGACGCTGAATGAGTACCAATTCGCTTTTGGATAAAATACTTTACTGGAGATGAAAATACTTTAGAGTGGTATTTCTAAGTTCATGTTAGAAAGAATACATAATCGTTGTATAACTATGAAATATGGTTGAATAAAACCGGGATACGTTCCGAAAACTTTATTTTCATAAACATTGCATCTTTTCTACTATCCTAAGATCATAGGTGTTCTAAAATAGAAACATGTAACCAAATCCAAAGTCGAGATAATACAGTGAGCAAAAAATAGATACAGCTTGTCCAGGATAGGGATTTCGGGAGACTCGGCTCTGGAATATTAAAAACAGCCCCTGATTGGTTCATGCGTCTGATTATGTCATAATTCGGACTATTCTAAAAATAGATGTGACCAATCCAGGAGGATGCTCAGAAGCGACTCTGATTCCTTCTCAAGAACTATGACGTCATAATAGGGTTGTTCTAAAAAATAGATATGACCTATCCGAAAAGGAGGTGTGACATCACTATGAAGGATGTGACGTCATTTAATGGGGCTGACGTCATTGCAAGGGTTGATCCACGATCCACCCTGATCCACCCGACGCAGAACCCCTATTCTGTATACTACTGGCAATGTTTGTTTAATTTATTTTAAGTACTAAAGTTACAAAATATAAAATAACCATATTCCCATTAGTTACTTTGTCACTTGATTAAAGCTAGGCGTCAAGTCCAGGAAGCACTATGGTTTGTTCTGGATACTTCTCAAGGACTTTTGCAAGTGTTCATAAAATCTTTATAGGGAACTTTCTTAAACCAAACCTTTTGTCCAGGAAACACTATGGTTCTATCTGGACATTTTTCAGGGACTTTTGGAAGTGCCCATTTAATCTTTACAAATTACTTTCTTAAATCAGACCTCTTATTTTTAAACCAGACTTCTGTTCCAGGACTAAGCACTATGGTTCTATTTCTAGTCTAGCAAGAAACTTGTTTCTACCTGGAAACTCGTCAGGGACTTTTAGTTCTGTTCATATAATCCTTACAGAGACAGTACTTTCTCAAGTCCGGCCTCTTGTCCAGGATACATCGAGGCTGTTCACCATATTTATTTATTCTGCTAATATCCCCAGTGACAGTAAAATGTCCTTCTTTAAATCTCACCGGTGCCTCAAAGAGCCCATCACCCGGGCTTGTTTGTATTTGTATTCTATAATTACATTCATTCAACTCTTTTCTCGTTTTGGAAAATCTTGGTATTCTTCCATGAATATCCTCTGATCCAAGAAATTGCTGAAATTTTGCATTAGGCATTTGTTGAAGACTTGAGGAAATGTTTTTCAGCTTCAACTGATGGCATAATGTAGCACTTCTTTCATCCAAAGTGAGCATCTTATTGATATGATTCACTAGAGCTTCCGAACCTAATTTTATATGCCTGTGTTTTGTGTCTGCAGCCTTTATATTTAAACAAGGGCAGTAGTGTTCAGCTACCCCTGCTGTTTCGCAGTCGCGTGATTTTGGAATCTTCTGAAACATGCTAGTACCTCGACTGTGATTAAACGATTTAGGTGGATCCGGGAACGTTAAGATGTGACGTAACGTTGCGTGGAGATCAAAAGGCGAGGTTAATAGTTCGGCGTTATGATGAATGCTGCTTAATATTTCTGGGTATTTGTTTTTGAACCAATCAGGAAACGTCAAAGATAATAATGGTAATCTTTCTTCTAAATGCCCTTGTAAAGTGGCTCTTGAAGCTCCATAACGAAAGCCATGGTCCCCAAATACTACTAGAAGCGTATCATTCAAAAAATTCCTTTCTTTCAGATTCTTTACAAATCTTGTGAAATCGTCTACAGCGAGTTGAACAGTGTTAAGGTTATTATGGGAAACGTCGGTAAAAAAAGCCACACCAAGTTTTGGGGTCTTAGGATAAGCCTCGAAAAATGTTTCTATGTATTCTAGGTGAATAAGGTGTTGGGGTTTGGAGTGAATACAATGTGGCTGCGTCATTTTAGCGCTCTCCCAAAAATATCGACTAAAATGGTCCGTAGGTGTATTGTTAAAGCCGTGGAGACGATAATTAAAAGCAGCAAAGTCTGGGCAATCTTCACTAAACATTGTAGCGTAGCCCGCGGTTTTATACTCTTTGAAAATCCATGGCCAGCGGTCTACCGGACTAGTGCCAGCAAAGTCGCGTCTTGCTTCGGGGAGATCCTTTTCAAAATGGCCTAAAATGAAGATCGCAACAAAAGTAAGAGTGTACGTTTGTACTGGTTAAAAAATATTTTTGATTAATTAATTAATTTGTTTGATTTTACATAATGTAATTTCATTGGTCCAAAGTAAAATAATATTCAAACCACAGGGTACCCAATCGTATATTTTGTAAGCTGTTGAGTAATAAATGTAAGTTTACCTGTTAAAAATGCCGTTAAAGCTGGTGTTGTGCCATCTCCAACTATGGAATATCCATCCATAAACACTGTTTTCAGCTCTTTTCTCATGTATTTGTAAGCTTCAGGAAAAACACGTTCAAAATTGGCCCTCGAAAGCGAGTCAAATCCTATCATTATGACATTAAGCGGGATCCCTGTGTTAATTCTTGGACGAGCAATAACATCTGGCTTGGGTACTACTGCGGCATGGTATTCCACATGGGTCTTGTTGTCTTTAGTTTTGGTCTCTACGCGGATAAACTCATGGGGTACTGGAATCTTCTTTATTTTTACATCGATAGAGATATTTTGTCCAATATGGAATCCCCAGTCTTTTCCAGGATTTCGAGTAATTGGAAAATACACTGCGTGGGTAACCTTTGCGTCTATATATATTAAAAAAAGGCATTGAATTAGATGAAAATATATAGAATAAATACTTGTCAAAAATATACACCTATTTCAAAAAACGTTGTCGGTTGGATATCTGAAATCAGAAATTCGAGACCGATTGGAATTGTGGGGGACTGAGTGTTTTCTCGTTAAAAATTAAATATACATTTACCCAGATAGTTTGCGTGCGCATATCATCGCTCAAAGGCAGTACATCATGATATTAACTTTTTGCGAACTAATTAACTGATTAAAATCACAAACAATTACATCTTACAACCCTCAATTCCTTTGGTTTCAGATTTCAGATCTCCGACAGACAACGTTTTTTGAAATAGGTGTATATAACCCTGTGCTCAAGTTACATGATGACATTCCTGTGGAGGATCCAGGATTTTTCAAAGGGAGGTTCCGTTTCTTAAACTGTGTATAATTCTCTTTTGTTTAGTCGATGTTTGACAAAAAAATTGGCTCTAATCACCTAATTTACTATCTAGTAGCGGACCAAGCTATGATAACACGACCCAACGCAAAATTACTAATATTTTTTAAAATGAAAACTTATATAAGGCATATTTCTATTACCTAAAAGATAAAACCTTCAAAGAGGGTTCCGTGGACCCCTTCGACCCCCTCCCCCCCCTGTATCCGCCACTACACTCGGTCCTTTAATAATTTGCGTGTTGTTTTTTATGTTACTATTTTAAAATGGATGCTGCATTACGGTACTTACCGGGCAAAAATTCAATAGCTCCATTTCGAAAGTTGGTTATATGCTGCCCGTTGCAATGTAAAGGTTCCATTTTCTTGATAAACTTCATCATATTTTTATCAAATGGATTAAACTTTGTCAGTTTACAGCCCTCTGTGACGTTATCAATGACTGTGTCGTCGTCATCCACAGCGCACATGTCCAGCGGTTTTTCAAGTCCCTGCGCATGCGCTTTCTTGACAAACAAAGTGTGTCCCGGAGATCGTATAAGTATTCCTTTGATGTGACTTTTGAAGAAAACATGCCTAGATGACGTCATTGTAAAGCCTTGACATTTGTCAACGTAGGCGTCGCAAAGGAGTTTAGCTTGACCTCGAGTGAGCATGCGCCATGTTGTACATTCTTCGTCATCGCATGACATGTTGCCAGTAGCAACGTCAAGGTTGGTAAACTGTAAAATCACACATGCATTATTAGTTTTGGATGGAAATAAATTGAAAACAGTACTTGCTCTAAATAGAAAATAACTTTTGATTGTCGACAAAGATAAAGCCAATAAATTTAAAAACCAGTGCAACGAAAAACAAAGAAAAACCGAAAGAACTGAAAGAACTGAAAGAAAGAAACCGTGAAATAGAAAGGTAAAAACGAACAAACGGAATGAAAGAAAGAGAGAGAGAGAGAGAGAAAAAGAACATCCACATTCACACATGAATTGGAATTGGCCCTTTGCAGTTAACTTTCACGTGTTTGTTAATTCTGTAAAAAAAAATTTTATTTCAAATTAATGATTCTTTTTAGCTACTTGTAAAGAACAGAATGAAACGATGTGTAACTAGTGTGTTACAAAATGTAGTTTTATTACGATCTTTTGGAGCAGGTTGTAGAAAGTTTGTTTGCTCACCACTAAATTTCACCTATGGGAATCAAATATTCATTCATTTGCTCTCAGTAAATTAATCAGCTGCAAAGGGCCTATTATCTTACCTTGACATATTCCTTTCTCACACGACTAATAGCGGTTGGTGTTGGCTGTGTTCGATACACTATCCTCGTAACTATCTTAGTCTGACAATCAACAAAAGGAACGAATGGTCCAAATCATTGATAGTATCCAACTATATACGCTAACTAATAATTAATTATACAGCTTCTCATTAATCCCATGTAGGTAACTGTCCAATTATTTTCTTAATTGGACAGGTCTTGTTGATATGGGATTAATTAGGCAGCTATATAATTAATAGGTAATGGGATTTCTTGCTCCCCAATCAAGAAATAATTAGACACGAAAAATTCCTCTGACTGCCAAATTGGACTCGGCCTACGGCCTTATTCAATTTTGTCAGTCCTCGGAATTTTCCTCGTCCAATTATTTCTTAATTGGACAGCATGAAGTCCTATTACATATACTAATCCATGATTTTACTCCCATGCGCGGAAAAAAATGCGCAGTTCCAAACAAGAGATTAGTATAGATCTTGATAAATATTTGATTAAGAAAATAAACGCAAGTATTGCTGGACGTTTCGATGACATCCTGTCATCATTTTCAACAACATTTAATGACAGATCAAGCGTGTGGAATTACTGTATGACAAAAATATATGTGCGTATTCAAACAAAAAGTTTTGCTTTCACTGAGGCCACGTCCACACTATGCCGGATAAATTTGAATCCGAATTTTTATTTATTCGGTTAGGCCTACCGTCCACACTAGTCCGGGCGATTCACCGAAAACAATTTTTTTCGAATACGGTCTCCAGAGTGGAACAATTTGAAAACGCCGGCTATCCGTATTAGTGTGGACGCAGAACTCTTATTCGGTTTCGGTTTGAAAATTCGTATTCAAATTTATTCGGCATAGTGTGGACGGGGCCAGAGTCTGATTGGATGTTCAGGGTTGGTTTTAATTCCCTGATGAACAATAAAACAAGGGAATTGACTTTAATAACAAGTGAAAAAAGGCTATATTTGTTTCCCTGTACCTTGATTAATTCAATGACTCTTGTTGGGATGTACGGCGTGATTTGATTTGTGGGTAACGGGGCCTTGGTCACTGAAATACCTCGTTGTTGCTGCTTTTGTTGCTGTAACCGAAAAACAAAATATGCCACGATAAAACTAGAATTACTTTTCTTTGCGACAAAGAAATGCTTACGTTAAGAACAAGAACAAGAATATGAACAAGAATGACAAGAAGTAATAATAGAAGAAAGAGGAAGGAGACAAAGAAGAAAAAGAAGAAGAAGAAGAAGAAGAAGAAGAGGAAGAAGAAGAAAAAGAAGAAGAAGAAAAAGAAGAAGAAGAAGATGAAGAAGAGGAAGAAGAGGAAGAAGAGGAAGAAGATGAAGAAGAAGACGAGGAAATGAGTTATTTAAAAAAACACAAAATTTACTCGCAATAACAGTTCATTAATTTTAAATAAACTTAAACGTAAGAATAGGAAGAGGAGTCCATATTTATAGCAAGGTGTATATGAAAACAATAACGACATAATACAATATATTCACTTAAGGTAATTTGATTTGGCAAAAATCAAAGATCAAAATATATTACCTTATTTATCTTGTTTTTAATGGCTGTTATTCGTTGATGGTCGATATATAAAACAATGATAGTATAGCATGATAAAGCCACTAATATTAAAGGGAGCCCTTTTAATCTTCTAACAAACGTAGTTAACCAAGACATTATCGAGGATGCTGAATTTACACTGACGAATACATTAAAAAGCTGTATCGTTTTAACTTCATTATTATGCATAATGTTGATTGAAACGTAGAACGTTTTTACGATGATGTTTTAGTTCACATAGCAACGAACGTAGAAAATTACGCATACACTGAGACATCTGAACAATATAAATAGAGTTTAGATTTAAAAGCTAACTTCTTCTTAAATAAAGCTATATATTCAATTGGAATTTTTTGTTTGGTTTTAAAATATATTGTTCTAGACTTTCAATTTCGTGAAGAAGAAAAATATTAAATAAAAAAATATCGCATTGGTAATGGAATTAACACCTACCAGCACCTAATCAGCAGGAAAGAAACAGTTATTTGGCCTCTAGCAACTACTAAATAAATTAATGTGATTGATCGGATTGCTTTCATATTCACTATGATTTTGATAGAAACCGTCAACGCACTTAGACCCTGTCCACACTATGCCGGATGAATGAATGAATGAATGAATGAATGAATGAATGAATGAATGAATGAATGGATGAATGGATGAATGAATGAATGAATGAATGAATGAATGAATGAATGAATGAATGAATGAATGAATGAATGAATGAATGAATGAATGGATGGAATAAATTAACTTTATTTATTCACGGTTAACGACTCAGTTACACTGCTTTTTAGGCGTACCGGCTAAAATTTAAGCAATAAATACGAATAAGCCTGAGTAAATGAGTCTGTAATCAAGAAACACAGCGGTAATTTGGAACTCGAAAAGGGTCTATTCACCGTGGGCTCAATTTCAGCTTCGCCGTACATGTTCAGATGTGCTATGAAGCGTTTTTGCCGCCTCTGATCGGACTAGTGTGAACGCGAAATATTTTATCCGTTTTCATGTGTTGACGGAAAACTTTTTTTTTTCGGTTTCGTTGTGAGAGTTGCGGATTCAAATTTATCCGGCATAGTGTGGACGGGGCCTTCCCAAAGCTACAAACTATATGCTAAGTTTGTCTAATTCACATGCATTCAGGGGAGTAGCGACATCTCGGTCAGGTCAAGCATGTACCATCTTCCCATCTTTAGGGTTATTTTTGAAAATTGCGACGAACATAACCCGATTGATGGGTTGCAAGCATCCCGCCTAAGAGACTTAAAAGACAATAGCATTTTTGAATTGACTGTACATTTATACATATATCTAATTTATTCAGTATATGTAATGATATTCTATGTTACATTCGATGACTGTCAAAATATTTTTTTCTTGTCTATTAGATCACACAGATTATAAATCAGTTGTTTTTAAACGTTGAAAGTGGTTATTTTGCATTATGCATCTCATTAGGTATACTACAATACAGGGCTGTCAACCCCTGAGATATTCAAATCTGGAGAATTGATAGGGAAGGGACATGACGTCACAGCGGAAAAAAGCGCGCGAAAAGACGTCACTTGCTTTGTAACATTTGATGTGATTGGTTTATTTCTGACCAATCAGATTATCGCTTATATTACAATGGCCTGCTTGCAAGAACAGTTTCAGGAACGTTTTGATTTTGTTAGCGATGTAAAATAACACAAACAACATAAAATAATTGGAATTTTATGGTTGTGAAAGTCGAGTCTCACAAGAAATGATCAGCTTCGGGGATTATCCGGGAGATTTGAGACTCTAATCTGGAGTCCGGGAGACACGGTCCAAAATCTGGAGACTCCCGGTTTTTCCGGGAGAGTTGACAGCCCTGACAATATGTATACTACTATAAATGTATACTACAACGTTTCTGCAATCGAGTCTATATTACTTTATCTCAATATAACTACCTAGCTTAACGAATAATTCATTTCTTTTTATTCACCTTACATTACTTAAATCTAAAATGAAATCTCATGAAATAACCAACTCTTTCACAGACAGCGCTCCAAATAAATGATTAATAGCTCCAATAGTGCGCATACATCGCGAAACCAAATACGTAGATAACAATACCAAAAATAAAGCAAGCGATGTTCATCTTCCGGGCTAAGTCTGAGTAGGAACTAGCTTGAGCAAAATATCCCTTGTCGTATGCTGAATCAACCTAAAAAAAAAAAAAACGAAAGATCATTAAAATTATTAGACATTTAAAGACTGAATTTATTTATTGAATTGTTTTAGTTCTATTATGTCTTTATTTTATTATTTTGGGAGTGGGGGAGGGGGGAGGGGGGGGGGAAAGAGGTTACTATTATTTTCGTAACATGCTAAGCCTGTAGCTTCGAGCTGCGAGCTGCACGCTGGAATTTGTTTTTTCGCTGCCGCTAGTCAAAAAACCATAAAAGGTACCGACTGAATAGTTTTGATTGGCGCGTACTCTGCAGGCGTCATAAGATTCGGTCCCAGATCCTCACGGGATAATAATGACGGATGCCGAGTAGACGAATCTGCGGCAGCGACTTACCAGAAAACCAAAGATGATGGCAATGATTCCAAGAAAGGGACAACAGCAAAATGTGTTGATAATGGAGTGAACGAGGTAGTTACAAGGCCTTAAATTCCCTACTACGCACGGCTGAAACGAAATAAAGAAAATAAGTAAAGACATGGCTCGATTTTCGACTACTACTAATTAGCCAGCATTTAGCTAACTTTGACATATCCAAAATTGCGTTGAAAACTGGCAACGAGTAGCGTTACAAGTTACAAGTAATGCTGAATCATGGTACAGTCCTGGGACGACATGTTTTGAAACAAAATGGCGGAAAGCTTAATAAAGTCACTTTCTTGGAAAAAAATAAAAATAAAAATAAAATAATTAAAAAAAAAAAAAAGGAAAAAAAAAAAGCAACAACAAAAAGCAAAAAAACTAGAATAAATGAGACTTGATTGATAGTCTGTAGAACAAAGAAGACAAATAGCAGCCCTAAAACAGCCCCACGATTCAGCACGCGTCATACTCGTTTCCATTTTACCGCTCCAGCTCGGAAAGACCAATACAATACAAGTGTCTAGTCGTTCTAGCGCTTTCGCACTAATTGGGGACAATTTTCGCTCACACGCACTACCACTACATTCAATATTTTATGCACACAACGCTCAGCTCACACGTTGATTTTTACGGAGGGAGGAAACCGGAGAAACCCCTCGTAGCATAGGAGAGAACAATACATCAAACTAACTCAATTCACATGTGGCGACCGCAGGGCTCGAACCAGCGACCCGACCCGTTGGACTCACAGCGGTGAAATACGACGCGTTAGCCGCGAACGCCGCCCATGCTATCCATTACCTGCATCACGACTGTCGTGTTTGTGGTCGTGAAATTCGTGGTTGCCTGAGGTTGATTTACCAACGGCTGATAACCCGGCACATACCCATGTCCTGCTTGCGGCTGAGGGCCAAAAAAGCTCTGCTGATTAGCCTGGGGCTGAGGAGGATAGTAAGAATACGGTGGTGCTGTATAACATGGTTGAGGATCTGCATGTTGTACGCATGAGCTCTCTGGGTCATTTTTGTTCGCTGGTAGATCAAGTTTTTCGCCTCCATGGTGAACTTCGTACACTAGTTTACAAATAAAGAAAGACATACGTGCTAAAGTGGCTTTGCTAGTGTAGGGTACCCTCGCTTATGACCTCTTGGTCTTATTTTCGGTTCTTGTACTGCGCAGGGTATATGATAAGAGTAACGACTTTGTTGGGTCTCTTCATTGATTGGAATGTCTTTCAACGAGTTGTTCAAATTTACTCCCTTTGGTAACACCAAAATCCTACATTCCAATGGTATCGATGAGTAAGTTCAGTTCTACATTTATTCTATTCATGTCTCAATAATGTCAGAAAATATATTAGAAAAAAAAAAAGTGTAGACAAAGTTTAGGAAAATTCCACTGATAATGTTGTAAGCTTTTGCTTATTGAATTGACGTCGTCCATAGCCTAATTCGGGATTTTGGTATTCAACTTCCAGCATCACATTCACCTACTTTTTTTTATTCAGTTCTAAATTAAATTAGTTATTGTAAATCAGTTATTACTTTCAATACGACGAAAGACTAGCGTCCGAAGCGTCAGTAAGTTTTTTCATCTTTTCACTGTGTTAAATTTACCCTTTTATCATTACTGTTTCATTAGAAAACCCGACGCAGCTCACACTAGTTTTTAGCTAGTTATCTCTAGTAATCCCAACGGGATTAATGAACGCTTTATTTTCAACTAACCTTTTCTTTTATCTTTTGATTGTTTGTTTTTGTTTCCTTGCCTACCTTGCTCTCATTGGTTTCTTTTGTCTTATTCTATCATATATTCACTCCTTTCTACCACTTCTTTCTCTTTTACTCCGACGAAGGACTAGCGTCCGAAACGTCAGTAAGTTTTTTCATCTTTTCACGGTGTATAATTTACCTTTTCATCATTACTGTTTCATTAGAAACACCGACGCAGCTCACACTAGTTTTTAGCTAGTTATATCTAGTAATTACTTACATTCGTTTTCGGCCATTGCTATTCAGTTGCTATAAATAAAACAATGAAAAGACAATATTACTAACGGTTTCCTGGTTCGTTTTTATAGTTAATTCAAAAAACGTTGTCGTCGACTGGCTCAAGCCTACGCGACTGGACCGAAAGGAATATGGGTAAAAATCACTGAAGCGGTTAAATATTCGTTCTGAATTGATTGTTTCCGAAGGTTTGTGCTGTATACCAGGCATCACTAGTCAGATAAAATCATGCAGTCAACTCGGCTTCAATGATTGCTACCCAGAGTTCCTTTCGGTCTAGTCGCGTAGACTTGAGTTTGGTCGACGACAACATTTTTTGAATTGACTGTATAAATTTTTGTTGTGTACATTTAGCTTTGAGAAAATGCAATCATTCAGTTTATAAATCGAATTCGAAATCGATCGAAAACAAACAACTTTGTTAAAATCGAGGTAGGTCTAGCGGTAGTGCCCTCAATTCTCAACTCTGGGATGTAGGGCTCGATTCCTGGTTGACTACGACATCACACATGTATGGCGATGTATGACGAGCGGTGATTTACTGGGTTCAATATGACATACGGTATGCATAATGCTAGGTTCAATATGTCCAGATTCAGTTCAGAATCCTTTCAAGTATATTATATGATGAGCGGTACATTTACTGGGTTCAATATGACATACGGTATGCATAATGCTAGGTTCAATATGTCAAAATTCAGTTCTGAATCCTTTTAAGTATTTTATATAATGAATTTATTTTGGTTCTAGAAACTCATTGATCATTTAATAGGCCATTTCACGGATCCCGTTACTCAACCTCAGCCTCGTCAGCGTGTAATTATTCTTTAGAATTTGACTACAGTCTTCAGTAATGAAAGGAATGTACACATCAACGAACAATTGAAACACTTAAAAATTTCACAGGTTGTAGGCAATTTCTAAAGAATATATTACACGCTGACGAGGCTGAGGTTGAGACACGGGATCTGTGAAATGGTCTATTGTCTCTAGCTGAAAGGAACTCATGCAGGAAAAAAACACAGTCCCCGATAGGAAGCGAAACCGTTACCTTCTAGAGACCGGTCTTATACGATGCCCCTACCACTGTGCTACAGAAAATACTCATGATGCGTGTTCATTTTCTATACTTAATTTTATGGATAACAATAAAAGCGAAATTCTCAATCGTTCTAAGAGTCAGCTGTGTCATGACTTAGATCAGCCTAAAGGGATGAAATTCAGGGTTCGATCTGTGAGTTAACCTTGCCCCGACTTCTGAATGCCAAGAATTTTTCTAACGGTTCGTTCGATCTGTAAGCTATTCGTTTCCTTACCTAGATCAGGTTAAGAAGCTTATTCAGGGTTTGATCTCAGAGTTAGCCTTATTCCTTGCAATCGAGTCAGCCATTCACACGATTCGACCGTTACTTACCAAATGAAGAAGAAAGTGTTCCCAAATTGAAGATTCGACTAGATATATTACGAAAAGCGTTTCCAACGGAAACTGACTTAATGTGTTAAGCTTAACTTGACTAAATCTCATTATGGAAATTAATTTGATTCAGCGAAGTTCTCTTTCGTTATAAAATGTTATCTAAAAATAGAGTGAAACTAATGAAGTTGTTAAAAAAAGATGTAATGTTATGTTTAGTGTTATTTAGAACTATACGTAAATATAATGAAGGGAGATACTTAACAAAATCTACTTACTTTGAGAGCCGAGTTCAGGAATTAAGACCCCAGCAGAGCAAACTCCAAACTACCCTGCGAGCAGAGTCTCCTTTTAACTCCTCTACGGGCGAGAGAAGGAAAGGAGACTCTGCAGAAATCGTGTAAAATGTTATTTGAGTATGCGCAGCGGTTGCTAAGAAACTAATTCGTTCACAAGCTAACACGTTTTATAAAGGGTTTCCGGTTACGTTCCGAACGCGATTGCCGCTTCAAAACAAAACATGTTTTTAGAGTCAGGACCTCATTGAAAGATGATCTAGTGTTCTTCTTTTACTGCTTTAATTTCATCAAGCTTAGCAGCTTGGAGACATGCGGAAATTTGGGCGCTCATTATTGCCTGGAGTGGAGTTATTACCACCAAAAGAGGATTCTTAGGGTATCGACTAGATAGTGTTTGAATTGATTTCTTGAAGATGTTTGATCATCGGAGTTACAAGCTGGAAAATAAGTGACTTTCCTTGACCTGTCGGCAGCGAAACAAACGTGTCATCCATAAAACTTTCTAGCGATTTCCTTTGATGAATAGTTGGTTAGAATTGATTTTTATTTGATAAAACGTGATTTAGAACGCTTTCGAAACTACACTTTGACATAAGACGCGGGCTCAATTTTGGTCATCGGCCATATTTTTAATACAGACTCGCGCATCAAAACCAGTTTAAACCAGTATGAAACCTGAAATTATGCATCTCATTATCCAGATTCTTGGATAACGGCAGTACAAAAGAAATACACGATTTCTACAGAGTCTCCTTTCCTTCTCTCGCCCGTAGAGGAGTTAAAAGGAGACTCTGCTCGCAGGGGAACCCCAAACCTAAAGCCTCGGAAAAAAAAAAAAAAAAAAAAAAAAGGATTACGGTACGTAGAGCCCTCCTTCTTTCCTGCAAGCCAGACGAAAAGCAGGCTCTGTGTACGAGATTGACCCAACAGGTGAAAGTGACAGCCACAAAAAATAAATGAATAAATCACTCTTTTAGGGTTTTCACTTTTAATCATATCCTTTTAGTAATCACTACCAAATCCTGCAATCTGATTGGTTCAAAGGAGTGCGATTAATTCCCAAATCGCATCCTTAGGAGCTCTTAATCGCATCCTAAAAAATTTTTTTAAACAATAAAATAAAACAAAAAGCAAAAAACAAAAAAGTTTTTTAGATGTTTTTTTTTTTTTTTTTGTTCGCATTTAGTTCTTCTACTACATTAAATTGATTATTCTGCACTCTTTATTGTGTCTTTTTCTTGTGTATGATTACAAAAAGAATATGATTAAGTGGTAATTGAACTGAGTGGAGTGCAATTTTGGTCTGCATGAAATCAAACTTGCGATTACAAATCGCACTCCCGCTACGCTGTCTTGCGATTTTGTAATCGCGCGTTTGATTTCGGACCAAATTGCACTCCACTCAGTTCAATTACCATCACTTATTGAAAGGTCAAGCCGTTCTGGCGCTTTCGCACTAATTGTGGACTTTTTTCGTTTACACCCACTACCATTACATTCAATATTCTATGCACACAACTCTCAGCTCACTTGTTTATTTTTACGGAGGGAGGACACCGGAGAACCCGGAGAAAACCCACGTAGCATAGGAGAGAACAACACATCAAACAAACTAATCAATTCACATGTGGCGACCGCAGGGCTCGAACCAGCGACGACCCGACCCGAAAGACGACGCGTTAGTCACGAACGCCATCCATGCTACCCAAATGCAAGTCCCTTTACCATCGACCACTTTAGTTAACTTTGATTCAGTAATTCGGGGTGTAAACTATGATAAATCCGTGTTTGATATTATTGAGTATGTAAAGTTTTGGTGAAAAAAGCTCGTATGTCTTGAGCCTGAATGTAATTCAGACAAAATTAAAACCCGTCAGTGTTTTCGCCTAGTGAGAGTGGAGGAGAGCCCATTGTGGTCCAGAGGTATTGGCAGGGTTTGCAGTGTGGCAGCTTTGTCGTTGTGTTATGGTTTAGCCAAGTGCTTGTGGAAAGATTTCTACCTCTCACCCACCTCTCAGAAGCAAGTATTGGACATGGTAAGTATCTCCACCGCGGTAGGTGTGATGGATGCCAGGTGGGCGGTGGACTGTGGCGTGGTTGTCATGGTCACCTCTGCGCACGTGCTAGTTAGGCTCGAACATCCCTCGCACCCTGGCACTCAACCCAAACTTAACACTACTATGAGTTTTAATTGAAAATAAATTATAACTAGGACACATCAGAGGAATTATATATATATAGGAAAACAAAAGAGACGATGCAAAAATTATGAGTTTTATTTTTGTGTATCCCACTTATTATTAGACTCCTTGTGTCAGAAGGTATTTTTAGAATGAATGTTTTTAAGTTTATAACTGCATAAAAATTTAAAAAATATAAGATGCAAATACAAATTAATCTTAAAACATGAATAAAACCAGTACAAAAGCTTTGGGCCCCATTTTGCGACCTTAAAATTCTATGCTAATATTCATGCATGAATAAACTATTTTTGTCAGAGTAGAGAGACATGTTCGACACGTTTCCATCAGGACTTCTCTGTTTTTATTGCTACGTACACGTTGTTATTGGAATTATTGCAAGAATAAACCTCGATTGATATCCAAGATGCATTACTCTAATCTTATATTTTACCATTCAACTATTTACTTCATGTTATTGTAGAATCAAACATTGAAAATACTTAGTTAGGGGTGAGGGAACGTTCATATTGTTATGACATTAGTGACTTTTGCAATAAAAAAGATTAATAGACTAAGCAAAAAAAAAACAAAAGTCCACAGACTACATTGCGTTTGGTAAGCTTTCTGGCCAAGCCTGAATAAGAAATGGCTCTCCCGTAATCACCGCGGTCATAGGCTGAGTTAACCTATAGGAAAATATCAAATTTAAGATCAATTGGCATTTTTTGCTTGGATGGGATGGATGGAGGGATGGAGGGATGGAGGGATGGAGGGATGGAGGGATGGAGGGATGGATGGATGGAGGGATGGAGGGATGGAGGGATGGAGGGATGGAGGGATGGAGGGATGGAGGGATGGAGGGATGGAGGGATGGAGGGATGGAGGGATGGAGGGATGGAGGGATGGAGGGATGGAGGGATGGAGGGATGGAGGGATGGAGGGATGGAGGGATGGAGGGATGGAGGGATGGAGGGATGGAGGGATGGATGAATGCATGGATGCATGGAGGGATGGATGGATGGATGGATGGATGGATGGGTGGATGGATGGATGGATGGATGGATGCACGAGAATGAAAATCAACATAATGGGAAAAATGAGGGGGAATGTTTTAAAAATATATGATTTCAAACAAAATTCATTGTAGTTTTTCAGAACTTTGTTTGTAGTTGATTTCTTAATCTCAATAATACTGAAATGATTACTAAAAATTATTTATTATAATTCATAAAATTAATTCATGAAATGAATGGATTATTATTATTTGATTATTAATCAATTAGTTAGTTATTTTTTGTGAATAAATAAATAATTATTCTTTTATTAATAATTATGTAATACATTTATTTTTTATTATTGATTTCTTATTTTTTCTATTTTATGATTATACCTGTGCCGCGTAGATTATGCCAATGATTCCAAAAAGAGGACAGCAGAAAATAGCTGATAGAATGGACCAAACCAAGTAGTTGTCTGGTCTGTTTAGTGGAGTCTGCATCTGAAAAAATTAGGGAATATCACAAACGTTCACAATTAAAATAGATACAAATCTCGCGTTCTGATTGGCCGGTACCGCATGCTTTAGAAGTTAGAAGACATTGCAGTTGCACGTACTTTCAGTTGAGTCATATACCTTCAAAAAAAGACGGTTATTTTGTTTTAATTTTATAAAATTGATTCTGTAATCAAGGAAAGAAACGGCATAGAGGTTTTGCACCATCACCTGACGGCAGCCATGCTAGATGCCAGGAACAATACAATCGTTTTAAATGAGAAAAATTCAATTCCATTCTGCCATCTAACCACAGGCAGTCCAAGCTGGATTATGGCGCCGACAAGTGATGATGCAAAATCTCTATCGTAAGAATTTGAAAATGCCTCTGGTTACCTGTCCAGGTACGACAGCCGTTGTCGTCGAAGTGGTCTGAGGCATATTATCAAACTGTTGGTAGCCAGTGGTATATCCCTGAGAAGCAGCAGCTGGTTGTGGTTGGTAACCAGGAGCATACCCTTGATGAGGAGGAAACTGCACATGTTGAGGAGAACAGTTCTGTCATGTTGGTGCCGGTGAGTAGGCTGGTGGAGGTACTGTCTGTTCTGCTCTTTCTGGTTCATTACTCATGGTTTGTGCTGCAGGAGAGTCAGCTTGGTCATCACCATGGTGAATGTCGTATACTAGATTGACATATGAAAACCACTTTAGGGTAAACAGGTTAATTGTTTTTCCCTTCCTTCCTTCATTCCTTGCTTGCTTCCTTCCTTCCTTCCTTCCTTCCTTCCTTCCTTCCTTCCTTTCTTTCTTTCTTCCTTTATTTCTCTCTCTTTCTTTATTCCTTTCTTTCTTATCTTTCTCTCTTTCTCTCTCTTTCTTTTTTTCTTTCTTTCTTCCTTTCTCTCTCTCTCTCTCTCTCTTTCTTTCTTTCTTTCTTACTTTCTTTCTTTCTTACTTTCTTTCTTTCTCCTCAAACATTTCCTTTATACTCATTACTGTCTTAGATATTTATTTCCTAATTTCATCGTAGTTATATATTTTTTGACTTACATTTATTTTCCGCCATGGCTGCTTAATCCTGTATGAAAAAAAAAAAAAAAATATATATATATATATATATATCATTATTATCATTAATATTATTATTAATCATAACCTTTTTTAATCACTACCAAATCCTGCAATCTGATTGGTTCAAAGGAGTGAGATTAATTCCCAAATTGCATCCTTTTGAGCTCTTAATCGCATCTTTTTGAAAGAGCCAATCACAGAACAGAATTCTTATATTCAGCCAATCAGAGAAGAGAATGATTAGCATTATTTATGAAAATTTAATGATTTGCTGATAAACCGTTTATTTTATACCAGGAAAAACCTGATTGATTTAGTTCTTCTTCTACATTCAATTGATTATTCTGCACTCTTTATTGTGTCTTTTTCTTGTGTATGATTACAAAAAGGATATGGTTAAGTGGTAATTGAACTTCGTGTCGTGCAATTTTGAACCAAAATTAAACTTGTGATTAACAAATTGCACTCCCGCTACGTGGCCGTGCAATTTTATAATCACTCCTATGATTTTGGTCCAAATTGCACTCCATTCAGTTCAATTACCATCATCAATTATTATCATTATTATTATTATTATTATTATTATTATTATTTTTAATTATTATTATCATTTATACTATTACTATTATAATTATGCAGCTTCTCATTATATAATTCCTTATAGGTAACTGTCCAATTATTTTCTTAATAGGACAGGGCTTGTTGATATGGGATTAATTAGGCAGCTATATAATTAATAGGTAATGGGATTTCATACTCCCCAATCAAGAAATAATTAGACTCGAAAAATTCCTCTGACTGCCAAATTGGACTCGGCCTAAGGCATCATCCAATTTTGTCAGTCCTCGGAATTTTCCTCGTCCACTGAATTATTTCTTAATTGGACAGCATGGAGTCCCATTACATATACTAATTATAATAAAAATAATAATTATTATTATTATTGTACAATGAAAATAATTGAAGAGATTTGACGTTTCGACTTCTCGCTGGACGTCATTTTCAAAATAAATTGATCATATGGTTTTGAATGTTAAATACACACAGAGCGAGACGTCGGTACGTCAAATCTCTTTGATTATTTTTATTGCAAAATGTCTTAATAAGGATTTATCACTTAAGATTATTATTGTTATTATTATTATTATTATCATCACCATCATTATTATGATTATGATAATTATTATCATTATTACTATTATTATGATTATCATTATGATTATGATTATCATTACTATTATGATTATGATTATCATTATGATTATTATTATCATTACCATTATTATTATTATCATTATTATTATTATTATTATTATTATCATTATTATCAATATTATTATTATCATCACCATCATTATTATGATTATTATTATTATTATTATCATCACCATCATTATTATTATTATCATTACTATTATTATTATCATTATTATTATCATTATTATTCGTTTATTATGACCAAAAACATCATACTTATTAAAAATATTCAAAACACTTGGGTTCCGCATTCTCTACGATGCAAAAACTGGAATAACAGTAATAATACTAATACTACTGATATTAACTTTTTTTAAATAATAATAATAATAATAATAATAATAATAATAATAATAAAGACAAAGTATTATTTATTCCGCTAGGTACTAAATTTCTTCACTAAGAAAAAAAAATTGTATTTGGTATCTATATAGATATATACGACGTATAGATTATCTCTTCATATATCCTACAATAAAAAATATATCTATTTATAATAATAATAATATATAAAAAAGAGAAAAAGAAAAACTTTAATAAAATATACTATAATAAAAATATATCTACTAATGTATAACCATAGAATGTATTTAGTAAAAATTAATCCTAATAATATATGTTTAAAAAAAATAGTAATAATGGCAAACATTTATATATATATATGTTAAGTATTTAGTCAATTGCTGCATTTGCAGTCTCAACATCCAAGTCTATGTCCTTTATGTTCCTAAATACTCTTCTTGCGGTTCTGATATTAACTATAATAATAATAATGATCGATAATACTAAAAATAGTAATAGAAATAGAAAGAATAATAATATTGATAATAATAATATATCATTATTATTATTATTATTATTATTGTTATTATTATTATATTTCATTATTATATAAAGTTGATATGGTTTAGAGTTATAAAACATTTTCATTTGTTTTTCTTGTTGTTATAAATATTCTGCTCTTACCATACTGGGTGGCGAGAGAACATTTAATGATAGTTCGTAAACCATACTTTATTAAATAAAGCCTCTGCTATCTGTTAGGGAAATGTTTTGCTTTAATATTTTGACATAAATATGAAATGAAGACACAACGCAATAGCCTGTAATGTAACACTGAATTCTGAAATGAAGGCATTGAAAACAGGAAATATTTATATTCGAATTAAAAAGAACCTTGGTTATAAGGATAGATTAGAAGATTTGTAGTAGGTTTATGGGGCATTTTAGACTTACCGTTAACTCTGGATTGTATGCGAGGAAGATTAGTAGTGTGAGAGGTTTGGAGACAGTGCCTTTGACAAAGTGTTTACCGACGTGCACATCAAAAGGTGCCAATATATCAGGATTTTATTTTAAAACGCTTCAATGATAATTAGTTTCATAATATTTTATAGTCAAACCAGCTCATGCGTTTCTTTCAAGCTTCAAAGAATTAGCTTCATCCTGTTTTGAAGCTTGCATTAATGAAACGAATGTTGTAACATCTCAATCCCGGTCTTTGTCTCAAAACATCAAGATAATCATTTGTGAAAGGAGTTTTTGAACAAAACTGCTCACTAAACAAATAATTTTAAAATTGTAGCTACAATCGATGGTTTTCACGGCGGCCATGTTAGAGGAATTTAACAAAAGAATTGTCAATAAATTCTTTTGTTATAACCTACATGGCCGCCGTGTCTTTTGTTATTTAATCCTCTTGGGAATGGTTGAAAAACATCAACTGTTGAAATAATTTTCACTTTGCACAAACAAGGGAAGAACTATAAACATAAACTTTTAAACTTTTAATCGAAGCCCAGAGATTAAATCAAAGGATCTTATTTATATTTACTGTTGTATATTGGTATAGGCTTGCAATATCATAAGAGGTCGTGGACGCTTAAGAGTGCAGGTTTGATTGATAACTCAATTCCGATTTATGATGCACATATCGGGCATGAATAAGCTTATTTTGAGTTATCAAAATTGTCAGCCCCGAGCTCCCCTGAAATCATATTCAAAACCGCCCCCGAATTTTAGTTTGATGGACTGTAAAAGAATGAATGTGTCACGTGCTCGTTTTGAAGTGCATGATTGGACTAATACATCATAATTATCTATTGATAAGTTTAGAATAAAAAAAAAATAATAATAATAATAAAATAAATGATGTATTATCTACCTATGTTTGTTCAATTGAATTATCGCAGGTTTGTTATTTCAATTATAACAATATTCGTAGGTTAAGCTTTAAGGCATATTTAAGAAATAAGACTTCTCTTTTGAAACACGAGCATTATTAATGATTTTATTTATTTCGCGACTTAAATGACAACACGTTCTGTCAAAATATCTATTGTTTCCTTGGATTTAACAATTAAACAGAATTATTTTAGAGGACACATACACTTGGATGAAGGCCACCATTTATACTATTCTAAGTGCTAAGAATAATAGCGATTATTTACATAACAATAGATATCCCATCATGCATTGCTATACATATATTAGCGTGAACACTCCCTTTTGTGTCACTCTAATCTACGACCCGGAACAACTGGTTCTGAACTCCCCCCCACCCCCCCTCGCCTTTCATGACGCGTTTTAAAACGCTTCCCACACACGCGAGTATACCGCTGTCACCCATTTTCATGCATTTAAATTTGTATACTCGCGTGTATTGTTAGGATGTGAATATATTACAATTTATGGCTATTTTTGAATGCAGCCATTTTGCAGCATATATTAAGACCCAACACTCAGCCTCTTAAAATAACTAAGGAGAACGATCTGCCTTAGTATTGGTGGTGATAGTAGTCTTAGGTCTTAACATATGCTGCAAGATGGCTGCATGGACACTAGAGAAAAACGTTTGCGCATGCGTGCATTTCAGCACGTTTTTCTAAGAATTTTGAAGAGTTTGAATGAGAAAATAAATGTTTGTTTTCTCAAAGTATACAAAAAAAGTTCGAGAGTATACTTCTGTCAGGCCAAAATACTGTCTTAACAAACACAATATGAAAGAATTGCATTGACACTAATTTTTGGCATTTTGTGAAGTCGAATTTATCAGGCATGTTTGAAAGTCAAATTTACTTATGTTTTGACTAATTTGCATACGGATTCAGAGCATGCGCAGACGTTTTTCACTCGTGTCGGCTGCATGACTTTTAAACACGCTCTTCAACTTCCAAAAATTCAAAAATTGAGAATGGGGCTGGGATTTGAGCAAACCTTTGGCTGCGACTATGGGATTTTGTCAAAATGGAGGCTGGGAAATACGATTTGGGTATTAAGCACCCACTCCCAAATGTTCTATTGTTCCTGCCTCCTAATATTTGGAACTCCATTAAAGACCATTTCAAAACGTTCATATTTTATTTCAAAGTATCGTTATGGGAAATATCTTGTTCAAAAACCACCATAAATTGTAAGAGCTTGGGCTACCTGTGGACTAACTGACCCATTATTTGAACAATGACGTCAGAATTGTTTCATTTCTCAGAAACTGTTGACCTCCTGTATATTTGAGCGAGCAAGTTGTGTTCAGTTAAACCAGACGAACAGAAACTAAAATGATCGTTTTCTAGCATTTATCTTCGCGAGGCAAAGCCACGAATTGTCAGTAAGTGTTCTTCATCTTTTCACGGTGTATAATTTACCCTTTTATCATTACTGTTTCATTAGAAACACCGACGCAGCTCACACTAGTTTTTAGCTAGTTTTCTCTTCTTAAAGCCACGAATTCAGTGATAAGTCAACATAGACAGTCCATAAATATATACTTTTCTCTTTAAGATTCAAGTAAAATGATATCCTACGGTAAGATCACTGATCTAATGCATTCGCGTGATGATTTTTGAAATATCAAAAGAAAAAATATTACTTAAAGATTTTGTAAATCAAACCTTTAAAAAAGAGAGTTTCTCAGAATATCGAATATGTACTTTTCCAAGAATCGACTGAATCAAATCCATTGCCTAGTCTTTGACGTCGGATTTGTTTTATTTCTAAGAACCGGTTGATTGATTTTCGAGCTATATCATATAAGTTGAGCGAAAAAGTTGTTTCAATTTAAACAAGAAATATTATGATTTTTGGTTTTAACTACGCGAAGGCAATGCAAAGGCATGTAAAAATAAAATAAAGTGAGTAAACTTCTGTATTGAAAGTCCAAACTTTGTTATGTCTTCATGTTTACGCAAAGGTGAAAGGATGTCCATCTGTGAAAAAAAATCTACATTCGCTTCCATGTCTTGAGCAGATTATCCGAGTTAGAACACTTTTAAAACTATATTTCTAAAGCTGGAAACCTTTAGTTCGATAATTCAAATTATAACGACACTGAATATATGCCACACAGGAGACCAATAACGATAACAGGAAACGTAACATGAGTCTGCAATGCAAAAAAGCTCGCTAAATATGACACTAAGTATTTCACTTTATTGCGACAATTGAGACTAAAATCACAAACGAAAAATTAAGTTTTGGTGGACGTCAATCAAAAGGGTTTCTTAAACATGTTTAAGGATTCCGACTCCGAATTTTAAACGTTTAACTGCAAACTATCAGTATTGACTTATCCTATCTTGAAGAAACTCAAATCATAGCCATAGCGATAGCCTTGCAATCAAGCGTTAAGATTCGGAGCCGGAATCCTGTGACATTTTTGAGAAAATATATCCAGAGCAAGAAATTCATAGTGACAAGAAGCATGAGATAAAAGCAATGGCATTTGAACATGTTCATGTGAGTATTCACATAAGTCCTGGTGTAGAAACCAATAGAAACGATAGAAACCCTTTTGATTGACGTCCACCCAAATTCAATTTTTCGTTTGTGCTGAAGGTCTAGTTGTTCGCGTGTGACTGGCAATCGCAGTAACTGATCCTTTTGTCAAAGAGATTGTACAAATATGGTCTAAACTTTTTTTTGAAGATAAGATAGTTTCAAAATTGCAAATCAAGTCCTTCCCTTTATGGAATAATTCTTTGATAAGAATTGACAATAAGCCTGTAACTAATTATAAATGATGGATGAGTAACTTAGGCGACATTTAACTAAGTGATATTCTAGATAAAGAAGATAATTTTCTTTCATAATACAGATTTCCTTGAAAAATTTGAGCTTCAAGAGATAGCAAGGACTTTTTACTTTTTTGGGGTATATTACCTGCTCTTAAGACTTTCAAACCTGTTTTTTTTTTTTTTGTTTTTTTTTTTTGTTTTTTTTTTTTTTGTTTTTTTTTTTTGTTTTTTTGTTTTCAAATTTTAGTAAATTTAACTAAAAGAGATGACTTAGAGGGGAGTTTTTAAGTCAAAGAGAGGCAGTAAGTTTGCTTATAGTATACATATATACATATAGATAAGAAATTAAAAAAACTTACCCGTTAGGAAGCTTTAGGAGTCAAAATATCAATGGACAAAAGATTGTAATATTGTAGATTCAGTTACTAGATGCATGTGAGCTAGCCCGTAGATAGTTGTTCCAAAAGCTATACAAATTGTTTTCTAGTTAAAATTTTTATACAGAAAACTGGCAATAAATGCTTTTCTAAACTGAATAAAGATTCTAGGAAGTGATAGATGTAGCTTAATTTAGCCTGACTATAACAGTCAAGACAAAATATAAACTTCCTGCTGCCCGATATAATTATATCTGGCTATGCAAGAATAATGTAAGTAAACAGTCATTGGACGGTTTTCCATTATATACAAAATCAGTTTATTATATGGAGAAGTGTGGGAATGAAGACAGCTCTATGGATAAGAAATGCAAGCAAATGCTAGGTCTTATCCCTGAACTTTAGCAACTTTTTAATTTGAAACATCATTAGAAATGCAGTTCTTTCCTCTTAAACTGCACGGTTTTTGCTCAAAGTGTTCAAAGTTTTTTTTTTTTTTTTTTTTTTTTTTTTTTTTTTTCTTTAGGCCAGTGCTATTTTTAAGGTGTGGGAACGGTCATCAAATTAAATCAGAATCTTTCTAGCTTTTAAATACACTAAAGCACAGCCAAGACAAGTAAAAGTAAAGTAACGTAAGATACAACTAGCTAAAAACTAGTGTGAGCTGCGTCGGTGTTTCTAATGAAACAGTAATGATGAAAAGGTAAATTATACACCGTGAAAAGATGAAAAAACTTACTGACGTTTCGGACGCTAGTCCTTCGTCGGAGTAAAAGAGAAAGAAGTGGTAGAAAGGAGTGAATATATGATAGAATAAGACAAAAGAAACCAATGAGAGCAAGGTAGGCAAGGAAACAAAAACAAACAATCAAAAGATAAAAGAAAAGGTTAGTTGAAAATAAAGCGTTCATTAATCCCGTTGGGACTAAGAGTGCCCAATAATCATGGACAATCCATTCGTAAAGTTTCTTCTATTTATCGTACCACCGCTCTTACTCCTCACACTCGTCCCTCTAATGATCGCATTCCTTTCACTCTTACGTATCATCCTATTAACATTTCCATTAAACCCATTGTTAACCGCAACTTTTCTCTGCTTGACTCTGATACTCGCACTTCTGCTATTTTCAACAACCGCCCTCTCTTTTCCTATAAACGTGATCGTAATCTTCGTTCTTTCTTGGT
This sequence comes from Actinia tenebrosa, assembly GCF_029948245.1. Lineage (NCBI taxonomy): Eukaryota > Metazoa > Cnidaria > Anthozoa > Actiniaria > Actiniidae > Actinia > Actinia tenebrosa. The sequence goes on from NW_028292584.1 coordinate 5,153,903, forward strand.
CAAGGGAGTTCTTCCCTCTAACAAAGAACCTGGTACTTTTCGCTGTTCTCGTAAACGTTGTTATACTTGTCCTCACATAGCCTCTCACACTTCTGTTGTCGGTCCTAAATCAACTGTTAAAATCACTGACCATTTTGTTTGTACCACTTCTGATGTTGTATATTGTATTAAATGTACCCGCTGTAATCTTTTGTATGTGGGCGAGACTGGCCGCCGTCTTGGTGATCGCATTTGCAATCATCTTTATGATATTCGTAATAACGATCCCACCAAACCAGTTTCCCGCCATTTTAATCTAGCTAACCATTCTCTTTCTGACTTCTTTGTTTTCGGTCTTTCTTTGCTAAACGGCAACAATGATTGTCGCAAGACCAAAGAAATGCGGCTTATTCACCTATTGGGCACTCTTAGTCACAACGGGATTAATGAACGCTTTATTTTCAACTAACCTTTTCTTTTATCTTTTGATTGTTTGTTTTTGTTTCCTTGCCTACCTTGCTCTCATTGGTTTCTTTTGTCTTATTCTATCATATATTCACTCCTTTCTACCACTTCTTTCTCTTTTACTCCGACGAAGGACTAGCGTCCGAAACGTCAGTAAGTTTTTTCATCTTTTCACGGTGTATAATTTACCTTTTCATAATTAATGTAAGATACTCTAAGTTACATTTATTTTTACATAATATTTATTTATTATTTATTTATTTATTTATTTATTTACTTACTTACTTACTTACTTACTTACTTACTTACTTACTTACTTACGTAATCTGACGTAGTACTGACTGAACTTATACTTACTTACTCTTACGTACTACTTTATTTAGTTATGTTAGTTACTTAGTTATCTATCTATTTAGTTAGTTATGGGAAGGATTGGGATTTGACTGCCGTACTTCCGGACGGACTTACTTACTTACGATGTTCTGTCTTGCTTGCTTTCGTGTCTTTCGTGCTTTCTTTCTTTCTTTCTTTCTTTCTTTCTTTCTTTCTTTCTTTCTTTCTTTCTTTCTTTACAAGACTTGACATCCATGCACGAGGTTTCTGGGAGAAGCAACGTTCTGCCTTTTTTGACGTAAGGGTTTGTCACCCAAATGCAGATACGTACAAAGATCTAGATCTACCCAAAATCTACAAGCTACATGAAAATGACAAGAAGCGGAAATACACCGAAAGAGTAAACGAAATCGAACATGGAACATTTACTCCCCTTGTCTTTTGTACAACAGGAGGTATGAGTAAAGAATGCAAAACATATCACAGCAGGCTTGCTGAACTGATAGCCCGAAAGAAAGGTGAAGAGTACCACAAAACAATGGCATGGATTAGGGCCAAGACTTGTTTCTCTCTGTTAAGATCTGCACTCGTATGTCTACGAGGCTCAAGGACTATAAAAAGAACTCATAATGATATAAACAACATAGACTTAGACATTCAGGTTGCTGAAAGCGCCATTTTATAAATTTAGATTTTTAGCTTATTAACGTAGATTTTTAGATAAAGATACATAGTTATATATTTAATATATATTTCAATTTTCCTTATTAGTCAGTTTTTCATCTCATAATTCCTTCTTCTTTGTAAGTATTATATATTAACATATTCATATTTAAATAATGGACAAATTCTATTCGTTTTTTACAATCTTGAAAAAATGTATAAATATTTAAAAATTATTAATTATTGATTAGAGATTATTGTTATTATTAAATATTGATTAAAGACTATATATATTTCTTTCTTTCTTTCTTTCTTTCTTTCTTTCTTTCTTTCTTTCTTCGTTCTTTCTATTTCTTCCTCCTATCCTTCCTTCCTTTCTTTCTTTCTGGCTTGCTTTCTTTTTTCTTTCTTTCTGGCTTTCTTTCGGGGATGACTTTCTTTCTTTCTTTCTTTCTTTCTTTCTTTCTTTCTTTCTTTCTTTCTTTCTTTCTTTCTCGAGTAGACGAACTGATGGACGCTGTTGAACCACTTATTTATGGAGGTACGCCGTTAATGAGAACGATCGAAGAAGCAAAAAAGTTATTTGCTACGGAAAGATTTAAGGATCACACCAAGTTGATGTTTATCATATCCGATGGACAGCCAGGCGATGGAAGCGATCCTCCGATGAAGGAGCTTGCTCTGTTAGGCGTGAAAACAGTTTGCTGTTACATAACAAACGATGCAATCGCTGATCCAAAACATCTTTACAGTACTCAGTGCGAAACATGGGATGAAGCATCGAAGTTAATGTTCCAAATGAGTTCAACAATCACTACGCAGGTGATCCCTCGCACTATATTTGTCAAGCGTGGTTGGAGTATTGACATCACGAACAACGAAACACGTCTATTCTTTCAAGTGAATCACCCTGATATCATTGAAGAAGTCTGTGAACTTGCCAGGGAAGTAGTGTGTTGCCAAGACGCACTTTCAGATATATTGACAACAGTGTCTCTAGATCTATATATAAATCAAGCAAATCAAGGATTTGTTCCGAAACGACAGGAAGGTGGCACATGTTACGCAAATGCTTCAGCTGCTGTTCTGCATCTTGCGATGCAACGGATCGTTGGAAGAGACGGTGGTTATCCTGACTTCTTTGATCTGCGAAAGAAAATGATAACGAAGTACGGGGAACATGGCGCCAACACACTTAAAGTGCTTCAAGAGATCTGTCCTGAATACCGCCTTCACTGCAAAGAGGTTGACGTTCTGGGAGCAATGAAAGCAATTGCCGCCAAACGACCTGTCTTGGCACGGTTCTGGCTGACTGACCCTGAGTGGGACATGTTTGAAAAATTCTATAAACAGAATCCACAAGGTGTTCTCACGAGTGCTATTCTGGAAATCAAACGAAGGGAACCCTTGCCATGGCCATGGTTGCTATGGGCATGTCCATGGCTATGGCAATGGCTATGGCCAGAAGCAAAACTGATCGGTCATGCTGTGGTGCTTACTAGCTTTAACAGTGAATGTTTAAGGCTGATGAATTCCTGGGGCAGCGATTGGACTGATGGTGGCTTCTTCAAGGTTAGTAATGCAGATGTTCTTGGCTTGGAATCTATGGATGTGTTCTGGACCAAGGACGACTTGAAGCAGTCAGAAATTGTTGCATACGATCGTGAGGGTGCCACAATAGCAAAACAATTGTTTTCAAAGCTGCAAGGACTACAGACAATCCAATATATCTGCCCTTTGTGTTACCAGAGTTCCAAAGTCAGCGATTTCACTGGTCATCATTTGGAAGCTAAGTGTCCAAAATGCAATGAAGCATTCAAGATCAGTGATGTGGGAGATGACTTGGCTTTAAACATGTATTTGTTATCACTGTCAGCTAATGGACAATAAATTTACAGTGATGACATGAGGATTTTCATATGCTGACGCCGTTCCGTGTTCGGTGAGAGTACGGACCATAGAAAAGGGATCTCGATTTGCTATGTATGGTTTTCCTTTTGTAGACTCTACTGCATGGTCTAGCCGTGTTTCGTGGATTATGCAAAGTTTTCCCTAGACTATAAAAGTTATATTTTAAAAGCAAGTACTGAGTTTGGTAGTTTCGTCGTGCAGGAGTATTTACGATGCAAGTGTTTGTTCAGGCCCTAAGGGGTTACAAAAAAAATGATAACGATAATAATAATAATAATAATAATAATAATAATAAAAATATTGATAATGATGATGATGATGATGGTATGGCCAACAGATATGATGATGATGATCATCATCATGTCTCATGATGATGATGCTGGTGCTGAAGCCTCATGGTGATGATGTATTTGTCAATGATGGTAACGTCAGGTAACGTATTTGAGTGTTTTTGTTGTAACTAGTAATACTAAATACTGGTCATACTGGTCAATAGTTTTTATGTAAACCATGATAATTAAGCCTTAATAGACGTCACACTCATTAGCATATTGGAAGTACAAGCCTTCATAACTTAGAAGTGCATTAGAAGCATGGGACAGCTCTGTGCACTCCCACTGCCTTCTTAGTTTTCCTTCCCTGCCCCTGTCTCTGTCCCTGCCCCCACTCCACACACACCGACACCCGAACCGACACCCAACCTCAACTAGCCATGTGTTAGTTTGTGATAGGGACTGAAAGGTTGCAGTAAGATAATATTTTACCTTGCCTTGTCGTTCTGAAAGCAGGCCATTACCTGGCGTAAAATAAATTCTTCGAGATTCATTGCAGCCAATCCATTTCTTGGATTGGAAGCCAGGCCACCTTGTGCTTTACGCAAAAGTTCAACATCCCATACACAGTCAAAGCTCGGGAGAGACCAACCAAAGTCGACATGGAAAGCTAACGAATGTTTTTTTTTTCTTTAATTTCTTCATCAGCTTTGCAACCTAAAACAAACAATCGAACTAACGAACGGACGGACGGACGAACGAACAAACGAACGAACAAAAGGATCAATTCATGAAGGGGAAAAAAAAACATACTGCACTTGACTAGACAGCTGGTTTCCGTACAAAGGTAAGTCAGCAAAGAGGCTAAGCCTTAAAGTTTAGAATCAGGCGGTCTTTATTTATTTCGCTATTGTCATTGCTTATCCAAATCATACTCAGCTTGAAAGCTGTCAGACGAAATCCCAGGAAATGATGTAAATAACCTTTTGAAAATCCAATAATGGAAACAATAAGGCAACAACGCAGCGAAAATCTCTATTTCCAATATATATATATATATATATTTTTTTTTTTTCCCCTCTCACTGCAGGGGCTAGTATTTTCTAGATCATAGATTATATAGTTATACTAAGATATCTTGAATAGGGTATGTAATTTCAAGATTTTCTCTATTATGTTTATTTTAGATATCTTAGCAGTACATCCCTTTCACAGCCATTTCAACTACACTGCGCCTTCCAAAGCGCGAAAATTAGTTTCGGCCCAATGCCACTGTCTATACAAATTCTATCACAGGAAATGATGTAAATAGCCTTTTAAAAATCCAAGAAGGGAAACAACAAGGCAACAAGGCGACGAAAATCTCTATTTCCAATATATATTTATCTTACTGCAGGGTCTACTATTTCTAGATTATAGAATATATAATAATACTCAGATATCTTGAATAGGGTATGTAATTCCAAGATTTTCTCTCTTATGTTTATTTTAGATATCTTAGCAGTACATCCCTATCACAACCATTTCAACTACACTGCGCCCTCCCAAGCGTGAAAATTAGTTTTGGCCCCATACCACCGTCTATACAAATTCTACTTCAACCAATTTAAACACGGCAATAAAGTGCTCCATTTAACCAAATTTAATTAAATTTTAGTTTTTACTAGTGATTGGAAATGATTTTTCATTTGGCAATAAGAATCATCCAATCAGAAAAGGGACGGTGCGATCAACTGCTTATAAAACAGGAAAGGTTTTTCTTTATTCAATCGTAAGGGAGAGTGAAGAGAACCGGCCAGGGTTTTATATCTTGCTCAACCGTCTCTAATAAAAATTGCGAAAACGCACCATCTTTATTATGAAGAATGGCCAGCAAATCGCCTTCATCACTTTGCTCTTCTTTGTCCTACTTAACGCTCGTGATGTGAGTCGCCAAAGGTACACATTTATATTGTAGCAATGCTCCTTATTAATTTAAGATTTGTTTTAATATATTTCTTTTAATTTTTTTTTTCAAATGTGAAGAGAAAGACTTGAAAATCATTTTTCTACTGGGAATGGTTCTTTTCCAGACCAGAGAGGAAACGAAGTGTCTTCATCAATTGGGTCCAAAAACCAGTTTGAAAATCTCAATCAGATTCAACCTGCTGAGAGGAAAAACATGTTTTTGAAGACGTTCAATAAAAGAAGCCCGATTGGATGTAATCAAAGTCGCAGTTTTGGCTGAGATGGATACACGTTGTTAAAGAAAAAGTCAAAGAAAGAAAAAAAAAAGAAAGAATCCAATGTATTTGTAACTTTTAATAACCCACAACAATTTAGAGACTATTAATGCTAACTTGAGACTACTCAAATAGATTTGTATGTGCAAAATTAAATTCCATTAAATGAAAAGTTGAGTTAAATATTTCTTGGGGAGGGGGGGGGGGGGTAATGATTCTAGGATAAACTAGATACTTTTTGTTCAAAATTTGATTTTTAATATCGAGATTGATTTCAAAAATAATGAATCAACTGATTCATAAAAGAAAACCAAATTGAAAAATGCTTCTTTATTTCAAGCGTAGCAATTTATACACCGAATCGAAATATGGCGACCAATTTGAATAACTAGTGTTCTCCACTGACAAGCGACTGACTAGCCTCGTGATCACGTGCAAACATAAAAGCATTTTCACATGTATGAGAGGCCAGTCAGTCGCTAGTCAGTGTAGAACAATAGTTATTCAAATTGGTCGCCATATTTCGATTCGGTGTATAGCCAAGGCTTAAAAACCTCTGTCTATCGGCGTTAAATAAAAATGCATGACATTTAAGAAAAGCTGTTTTGGCCAAGAAAGAAAACCAGGCAAAATACCCTCGAATAACAGGAGAAAACTAACACTGAAACACATTTCATTAAGATATGATATATGGCGGTCCCAGGTATCCAACCCATGACCAGGCGGTACTTTATTCGTGCGTAGCTCAACCCTCTGTCTTTCCCAAAACAATTTGAATTTCATCCATTAACTTATTCTAGCTTTTCTAGCTTTAGACTTCGGTTCCCAATAATCTTTATTTCAAACTTTTTTATTGTTCAAAGTTTCTTGCAAACCTGCTAAGTACTCCTGTCAACAGGAATGGTTTGTGTTCACACTCCGAGCTTAAAGATTGAATTGTACGGTTACTGTAATGGAATATGGACATTACTGAACTATTTTTTACCTTCAAAACAATGAAAAAATACATCTTCTGAAGCCTTCCTAAGAATTAAAGGCCGTCAAAATAAAGTTTAGTCATTCACTTCATGAAATTTGAGTGTTAATTCTTCGTCTGATGCGTCTTAAGGCCAGTTTTTGGCGTTTGGCGTGAGCTATATTTGTGTGTATGAGAGAGAGGGGAAGAAAGGGGAAGAAAGGGGAAGGCAGGCAACAAAACTTGACCACCGCTCGATCTAGCCCATCAGAATTCCAATTAAAGAAAAATCTCACCAAAAAATACCACGGCACGATCGAAGAGATTCTAAGCTATACCTCAGCATAGTTTCACGCTCAAAGACAAATTCCTTCTATCAGAAAAGGCAGGATTTTCTACCTTTTTCGCCACGGTAAAAGGACATAGAGGACTCACTCAAGACGTAAGGAATAGCCCTTATCGTAGATGAGCAAGCCACCCCAAAAAAATAGCGGTATCGTGATGAACGTAGCATCAGAACGAGAGTATCGGGTCGAGCTTCGGATAATTTGCTAAGAAATTTACTACAAATTTTCGAGAGATCACTACATTTTGATGGCTATCTTTGATATACAAAGAATTTTGTGGGCTTTTTAACTGTGGTTAAACACTATATATCTTTTGGATGTACGAACAGAGTTTATAACATAGTCAAGTAAATCCGCGCGATCTGATTGGTTGAAAAACATGAACCATTTGCCCATGGGTTGCACGCTCACTTCAGCTTTTTTTGCTTCGGCGGAAATTTAACAAATTGACATCAGATTTTTATGTGTCTGTCCTCTTATTGACAATAAATTGCGTCATCACATTGTCAAAGTAGTGTGGATACTACTACTTTGGCAATGTGATGGCGAAATTTATCGTCAATAAGAGGACAGACACATACAAATCTGATGTCAATTTGTTTTTTACAATAACAAAATCGTTAAGCAAACGTAAACAATGTTCACAACAATAAATTCCACAAATATACTAGTAGAAACTGTTTATTTTTCAATGATCACAAATCATTGTCGTCAGAAATATTTCTCGCTATCTTATTGGTTGACATAATATAAACAAACAGCCTTATTGGCTAAAAATCGGCAGCTTGTCAAACTTTTCATTATAAAGCCAGTTAACGGCTCGATCGTTAGTGAATTGATGATGAACAGAATGCACAACGGTGCACAACTCAAAAAAAACAAAAAACGATCTTACATGTAAATATAGTTCAAAAGCTACAGTTCTTTTGGATTTGCTGGCGAAATAAATACCTTAACCTGACCTATGTTACATGAATTAAACATGCTGTTTAAAGAAGCATTTGAGGCCACAACAGAAGGAGAGAATTCGCTCAAAGTTGAAGCCAATGGAACCTGCTGTGCTTGTAGCGAAGTTTTGCACGAGGTGGGAGTCTTGCCTTTCTCCAGTGCATGGGAAATGATCTCTGAACAATTCTGAAGCTGTGATGTTGATGGCCGACGGTTGGAGCTTGCTAGACTTTGTTCATTGGCATGCCCAGAAATTCTCATAATATGTCGAGCTGGAACTCCTGCATCTGACAACAGCGTAATGGCGGTCGCTCGTACACAATGGTTTGTGTACATCTTTGAAAGACCAGCCCCCAGGGAAATTTCTTTCATCAACTTTGACAGTCGATTAACACCCAGAGGCTTGTTTTGATACCAAATATCATCGGAGTGCTCAAAGTTGGATCTGGGTTTCTGAAAGAAAGCTTCTTGTAAAGGATTTAGCTTGCTCAGGTAAAGCTCGATGCAGTAAAATGCGTCGCCATCTTCATCTGTACTGTAAAGCCTGGTTTCTCTTTCTGTGCTTATCTTATCGTTAAATCCCCCTTGGTGGTTCTTAGACTGTTCTTCGTGCGACATCTGTATAAATGCTTTCCCGTCACTGTCTCTATCGAATACAAAGCTGTTTCTTCTTAGCAAACGCTGACCTTCACAGCCACGGCGACACCAGTAGATCGTCACGTACAGCCAAACTTTTCTTAAAAGACCATCTGGAGTTTCTGGACTCATGAATGGGCTTGTCTTCAATTTCAGGATGTCTTGAGATTCAATGACAGGCTTGTGTTTAGTGCATTCTTTATTTTCTCTTCGGATAGCTTTAAGCTTGGATTCCAGCATTTTGTTACTCCTTGCGAAGACTGGATTGTTGGTTAACTTAATGCACCTGTTATTGGCGATAAAGTGCCTCTCGATTGAATTCCTGAAGCCAAGAAGTGACGAACGGCTGTATTCTTCTCCAGATTTTGTTCTTGCCTCTGCATAAAAGCGTCTTAGACAGTCATCTAGATCAATGCTTGACATCTCTAGTAGTTTTGTTTCTACTCCTCTTTCCTTGCACCAATCTGGAAATTCGAGGTACGTAATAACATTTTATGGCCAATAATATCATGATAAACAAAGAGAAGTTTATCAAAATATGCTGTAACAAAAGCCATATCTTCAAACATTTTCAGACATCATTTTGTGTTTCGTTTAGTGCCTTTTGAGGTTGACTCTAGCACAATTTCTTGCAACTCTTGGTCATTCAAAGTTGCAAAACGACTTGTCATTTCGGCACTTTGTTGTTGCTCAGTTTCTACTTTTTCAAGACACAAAGCAAGCTCCATATCAGATGTTTCATCAAAATCGAAATAGTCAGTATTTGCATCGATGTTAGAAGCATTTAGTGTGTTAAAAAAGTTGAAATTGAAATTTGGCTCGTCCATTTTTCACTTTTCTAGTTCAGCCTTTTCAAGGAGCTTGAGTGTACGCGTCATTTTTTTTTATCTGTCTGTCCTCTTATTGATGATAAAAATTAGCCAATCAGCGCGCGAGAAATTTGTAAGTTATTGTAAAATAACCTTTTGTATTTTTTTGCTGACAATTGATCTAGAAAAGATATATAACTGAAAATGATTGAAAAAACTATCGAAAATACTCATCAATCTCCGACATTTAGTATAGAGTTGTCATTTGATCAGCCTAGTACAAAACGTCAAGATTTGCATCAATTTCAAACAGTGAGCTGGACAAGATTGTGTCAGAGCGTCACTCCAAAAAGACAAAGCAAACAACAAATTGGTCGGTGTCTACATTCAAAGGGTTTTGATTAATGATGCAATGATTAAACAAATACAAAAATATTGTTATCGTGTATTTATTCAACAAAAGTATTTCCAAAGTAATCAACTATAAATATTACGCTCACCATCTTCTTCGCAGCTTCACAACTGCAGTGAAGTCCTTTCTGAAGCTCTACATGGGAGTGAAAGTCGACAAAGCATACTACCCAGAGAAAATTAATCCAATTTTTGAAAGCCGAAATTCTCGCAACATGGAACTTCTATTTTTGATTCTGAAAACAAAATAATTTAAGGTCACTTCCACTTTTTCTAGAACTTAAAAGGTCAAGGCAAATAACAAAGCCGTTAAAATGTTCAGGAGTTTAATTTCCTAAAATATACGTTCAGTTACGCTGTCTGCCAAAGTCCAAAGATATACGTTTCATAATAACTAGACACATATTTTTAATGGCAGTCTATAGCGGTATTGTATTTCGTATAGATTTATTAAATTTTTTAAGATAAAATTCAGCGATAAAACTTTACTAAAAAACATAATATTACACGACGTTTCGACGTTAACTGGACGTCATTATCAAGTGCTAAAAAACTAAAAAACGTTAACTTATATACATGAATAATAATGAGTATAAAAATGTGTAAAAACATAGAAAACATAGAAAACATAGTGTGAATTACATAGTTTTTTGTTTTCGCACCTTTTTATACTAATTATTTTTTATGTATATAAGTTAACGTTTTTTTATTTTTTTATCACTACTAAAAAAAGCTCATTAATAATTCATGAAGGAAACACAATAGAAATCATGACCATGAAGGAGGTTTTATATCTGATATAGATTCATCTTCATTTGCTTAGAAAACTCATTAATAATTCATGAAGGAAACACAATAGAAATCATGACCATGAAGGAGGTTTTATATCTGATATAGATTCATCTTCATTTGCTTAGAAAACTCATTAATAATTCATGAAGGAAACACAATAGAAATCATGACCATGAAGGAGGTTTTATATCTGATATAGATTCGTCTTCATTTGCTTAGAAAACTCATTAATAATTCATGAAGGAAACACAATAGAAATCATGACCATGAAGGAGGTTTTATATCTGATATAGATTCGTCTGCATTTATTTGCATAAACATCAACTTGGATTTTCTCTATCAAATTTGGTTCATTTCGTAAAGAATTCCAATTTTTCTAGAACATAAAAGGTCAAGGCAAATAACAAACCTGTTGAACTTGTTCAGGAGTACAGTTACGCTGTCTGCCAAAGTCCAAAGTATATACGTTTTATAATAACTAGACAATTTTTTAAATTAGACATTTCCGATTTAGCGGCATATGAGCGGAATAGGCATATACTAGCGGAATTAGCATAAACCAGCGGAATAAGGCTAGAATCATCGTTATGACCAGAAAATTCAATAAAATAATGAAACAGCTTTCAGTAGACCTGTTTTATTTAACTTAAGGTATTGCACAATTAATATCGTTAACACTACCTGTTTTATTAGCTTAACTGACGAGCAGTGTGGTCGAGAATAAGATCTCGTCCCGTTGAAACGCAGGTATATAAAAAAGTTGCGTTCATAATATACTAATGTAAATGCTCGCCCTTAAATTTATAAAAGGACTAAGAATGCTAGCATATAATGTAGAATACCACGACGGTTATTATTTTCGAGAAGTTTTCCTTCTGCATGGACACGTACGTATTGCTAACATATAGTTGGTGCCTACTGAGATTGTTCACTGCATGTAAACACTTGCTTCCCAACTCTGTACCCCCTCCTCTGTGGGGAAAAACAGGATTTTATTCAAGTTCTCTATTAGTTCTTCTACATTGGAAAAGGCTGTGCACATAACCAATGCGTTGAAATTCAGAACAAAACAAGATATTTGTGAGATTCAGTAAGACAAACATTGGTGCTACGCAAACGGAAAAAAAAGTAAAAAGAAGTTGAAAAGCTTTTCAAGAAGCAATAGATAAATAATGAAATAACCTTTGTCTTTGCTGAGAAGGTTTGTAAAAGGTACTAGTTAAATTACAGGGAAAGAACAAAAACGTGCTTATGCCGGCCAGGCTCTGCGGTAAGAAAAAACGTGATGCTTAATGTCTATTTATTAATAACGTGAACAGAACTCATAAAGCCTATAAATTGCTAGTCTTCATCTGACGAAGAATTTGTCACGTCACGACCATGAACTGCCCTCCAGCTTCTTAATGCTTTCTGGTGCTCTCCTGCACCACTTTGGGCCGCATCAAGAACGGCGGGGATTGCTTCGAGTAAGCTGTCCAGTTTTTTCTCTCTGGTGACCTGGGAGTTCCTAGATGACTTCAGCTTTTTACTTGACTTTCAGCTTTCCTTGAGAGGTCTTTTCCTCAAAGGATAATAGCAAAATAAACGAGGTTTTATTATCAAATAGGTATGAGAAACGTTCAAAGTAATTATGTCTGCTTATAAATTACCTGTCTTCCATCCTCTCGCTTTCTCTTGTTTTCTTGATTCGTGTAAGGATGTCAGCAGGGTTCGTTCTTTTCTGCATACTTCGTTTCGCGGTCATTGATAGCTCTGCAAATATCTTCGACTTCTTCAGTATCTTTATTACAAGTTTCTTCCTCACTGGATGCGGACGAGTATTCTTCTTCAATTATTTTATTTGACGTGCTTGCTTCACTGGCATTCCTACCAGGAAATAAAAGAATCATCACACTCCATATAATACCGTTATTGAGAGTCTTTTCTTCTTTGGTCAACAGCATTCTTACCTTGAAGGAAGAGCGTTGTTAAGCAGTTTATTAGCTGTCTTCCTTAATCGCTCCTGCAACACTTTGTTGGAATTTCCTTCAGCCAAATACTGATCACCTGCTTCTCCCAAAACCTCAACATGCCTTCTCATAAAACTCAAAACACTTTTCCACTCTCTTCCACATGTTTGCACAGCTTGAAGAAGAAGATTATCTTCGACTTGAGTGTAGTTTTTCCTTGGTTTTCTTTGCTTGTTGTTGTCCATCACGCCTTTCTCGCAGGATTAAGAAAAGTGAAAAGAGCCCTAAGAATTTGCATACGTAGGCACGTGCACACGTGCACTGGTCGTAATGTTGTTTTTTTTAAATATTTTTGTTTGGTTTCGTGATTGCGAACGAAAAAGTTGCATATATGTTTAATACACTATCTGTTCGCGTCAGTCAACAATGGATGTCCCACCTTTCCCAATGTTTATTGTAGTAACCCTGCTGTCTATCTTTGCAGCACAACGTTTGGTCCCTTTATTTCCTATGCATTTAAGAGGCTATGTCTGTAAGAATCAAACATCCAGCGGCCAAGTTGAAAAAATCGATTTTATTCATTTATGGTCCAAAGATGTGGAATACCATTCCAATAAACGTACTGATGTTCATTTTGAATAATTTCACTTTTAGTTTGAGAAAATCGTGAAAATCGATTTTGGCCGTCGGTGCCCTCATTTCAGCCTAAATCCGAGGTGAAAATGGTAGGTCTAAAAAAGGCGCTCGCGTATAAAAATGAAGCAAACTAGAGAAGATCTGTTTTTGAAATAAAGTAAAGGAAAGATTAATGATTATTTTAAGCTAAAAAATGAATGGGGAAACGCGTTCTAATAAGCGAACAGGAACGTTTTGTAAACTACATTTTTCGGGTTCTCAAATATTCAAATTTCACCCTTAGTTTGCAAAGCGCATTTTCATGTGCACCGGGTGTTCGGATTTATCTGAAATTCCAGCCATAATACCTTCGAATGTTCAGCAAAATCATATGTAAAATTCAGCTTGGGTTATTTAATGAGCGCTTTATACGAAACTCTCGAATTCAGAGAAATTTGCGTTGTTTGAGATCGGCATCCGACGAAACCTTTTCGAGGCAGACATAAATATATCCTTAATATATTTTCTTGGTGTTCAGTTCTGACATTTGTTTTGATATTATTATTTGTCGATTGAATATTGAGCAATAATTTTTTTTTTTTTTGCTCTTTTTCGACATTACTTTAAAATGCTGTTACTTAAAAATTACAATTTGAAACAAGCATGTAAACACACGCGTCGGCACGATCTATATGACACTTATAAACAAGCCCATATAACTTCAGAGTTCTAAAAAGAGTTACAGTTTAGACTAAAAAACACCGGGAGATCCTACCTAAAAGATAAATTGTTTGATCATTGTTCATACCTAGTACTGAATTTCGGCTTCTTTAGTTTTTGCTCGTCGTATACTTAGACAGTAATGCTATGTTGGTAATCATAGCAAGGGCCGTAGCGAGGGGGATGGGGGGAGGGGGGAGTAGTGGCGAACCAAAAGTTTGACTAAAGAGACTAAAGGCTCGCTACGGCCCTTGCATTGATTACCAACACCCGCTTGACTAGTAAGAACATCCATTTTCTTTTTACTGCTTTCTTATTATTTGGATTTTCATTTATAAAACCGATTATGACAGCAGGAATTTTCAAGAGAATAGATACTCCATTTACGCCATTACTACATTTCACAACACTCGACGAAAAAATGGATTTGTCATGTAGGCAAACATATAGACAAATATATGGGCAAATATCATATTTGACTAATAGTAGACAATATTTGCCCAATGACTGTATATGATATGTACCTACACATTTATCCCATGGGCACAGATGGCAAAGTCCGTATGGCCCAGTAAAATCCCAAACGGCAAATATATAGCAGATATCATATCATCCATACATTTACCCGGTAGTAAATGTGAATGCTCATTTGATATGTGCACGTATTTGCCCAGCCCGTATATGTGTTTTATGTCTTACGTATACCCTGTGTTTCCCCAGGCCGTATATGTGATTCATGCCTTACATATACCCTGTATTTTCCCAGGCCGTATATGTGATTAATGCCTTACATTTACCCTGTCTTTGCCCAGGCCGTATATGTGATTAATGCCTTACATATACCCTGTATTTTCCCAGGCCGTATATGTGATTTATGCCTTACATATACCCTGTCTTTGCCCAGGCCGTATATGTGATTTATGCCTTACATATACCCTGTGTTTTCCCAGGCCGTATATGTGATTTATGCCTTACATATACCCTGTATTTTCCAAGGTCGTATATGTGATTTATGCCTTACATATAACCTGTGTTTGCCCAGGCCGTATATGTGATTAATGCCTTACGTATACCCTGTCTTTGCCCAGGTCGTATATGTGATTAATGCCTTACATATACCCTGTATTTTTCCAGGCCGTATATGTGATTTATGCCTTACATATACCATGCGATATGCTCTGACCGTATATGTGATTAATGCCCCCTTAATGCCTTAGATGTACCAGCGCGTCTTAGCCATATTTGCTCAGTTGAATTATGCTCATCATATTTGCTAAATTTAACTATATTATCAGTCTTCAGCTATTGTCACTTATGGCAGGCCAAAAAAAATAGAAACGATATATGTCGTGACAACCACCTCATACTTTAAACATAGCTAACCTATACTAAGAAGCAGGAAAAAAGACATAAATCATACTGAAACATTTTTATTGTGAATTTCCTTTTCTTGACGACTGATTAACTATGAACAATTTGTTAACTACAACTAATTGAAAATGCTAGTTCTGTAAATTAATTATAGGTGTTTGTTTCATCTTGTGACAGAATTTGTGAAAGGAGATCATAATATATTTAGTTGTCAATCGATCTGTGGCTTATGTACGATTCTTTTTAGATATTCTGTAGTAGTACACTTCATTTATAACTGCAAAAACTTAATTAAGGACACCGAACGTGGTTGGGTTTCTACGAGTTTTATGAATTAAATCTTGTGTCACTGTTCCTCCGTTCCTTTGGCCTGATTTCTAGGGTTTTCGTTCTTCTTTCGATTACTTGAACGTTATACTCGTTTACTTGAAGAAATCCAAAGGTCAAACGGTATAGCAGCGGCTATCTAAGCCTATTGACCTTTGGATTTCTTAAAGTAAACAAGTATAATGTTCAAATAATCGAAAGAAGAAGGAAAACCCTAGAAATCAGGCCAAAGGAACGGAGGAACAGTGACACAAGATTTAATTCATAAAACTCGTAGAAACCCCAACCACGTTCGGTGTCCCAGTGCCCTTGATTTGATAAAAACCTTTAGGCTCTCAATGCCCATTCGGGACCTCCAGATGGCCTTGGGCGTCTTGACGGCTCCCCGATTTTCCGCTTCAAAAGCATGGTGAGACTGCGCTCTGACAGCCTCCTTTTTGCCTTTCGGTCCATGCTTTCCATGAACTGATTAGCTAGGGGGCTTCTCCATGGCAGAGGGTGTTTTATTAAAACTTTACTCTGCTTAGTAGGGCCCCCTTCGTTATCAGAGCCACTGTCCGCTGTATCGTCATCAGCCTGGTCATCCGCCTCTGACATCGACTCCTCTGATGACATATACTCCAGTTTCATAATTGCCTTGACTTTCTCTTTGTCCCCTGGTGATAGCGAGGTTGACAAGTCCGCTGCCTTGGATCTGGATTTTAGGAGCTAAAAGAAAAAAGAAAAAAAAAAACACCGTCAGTCAAAGTTTCTTATTAAACAAAGTCATAATCGTTGCAAATTCAGTTTACTTACATTTTGTTTTCTTTGTGTTTTCCGCTGCATCTTTTGATGCCTTCCAAGGGCCCCTGAACGCTCTCTTTTGTTTCTCTTTCTTCTCGTCAGAAAGTGACTTTTAAGGGCAGCTGAAATTATATCAAGTACCCATATATTAAAACTTGAGACAAAATTTGTTAGAAATTTTGGCATTTGGCCGACAATTACTCCTTTAGCATCCATTTGTTTTTGCTTTGTTTTGTTTTGTTTTGTTTTGTTTTTTTTTTTTTTTCTTTTCCGTGTTATTTTATTTCAAACTGCTTCCCCTCCCTTCGGCATTTGAATATTTCTAAAAGGATTTCGTTACCCCCTCCCCCCCCCCCCCCGACCACCACCACCCTTTGTCCTCACCCCTCCCCCCCGGGTTAACTTTGATAGGTGCATAAGGCCTTTCGCACTTCGTAATATAAAATACATAAATACCTTCTAACTCGACGGCAGAGACATCCTTATGAACATTCAGAACTCTATCCCTTATTGCGTTATTAATCTGTTCGTTGACGTCATCTCTGAAACTAATTAGGAAATGCCATATTTGAGTGGTAAGTGGAAACTTAATATGGAAAGAAACTATGGATGATTCAGACAAGATCATTTTTATTAAATTTTTCATACTTACGCTTTAGTAAAATCCCATATAAGAGGGGTTTTCTTCCCTGTCCCGTAATTTCTTTGCTACCAAGCGTACTTCAGACTGTAATAACATAATATAATTCATTAAAATCATAAGATGTACCTTAAGTTCATTCTTAGACATAGTAATAATGTTTTCATTATTTTTATGGCTGTGATTGTATAATATTGGGGAAAAAATCGAAATCAAATCAATTCCTTTACAAAAAAGGAAATTATCAGTATCATTCAGTGTCTTGTTATTGGAAATCAATAGTAAAGTTTGGTAGCATTAACCACTACCATGGCGGGTTTCCCGCCAATTTTAGCATTGCATAAATTATACCGCTGCATAATTATACCAACTACTCTTCGCGCCAAGAATTCCCAGTAAAATTATCAATAAAAATAGCTTGCTTTTTTAAATATTGCCACTTTACTTACTGCAACAGCCTTTGAGACAGTAATCTTGGTCTTGCTGTTGTCCTTGTTCTGCTGGCTTTCTTTTAAGGCGGCTAGTATTTGGCGGTTTTGTTCTTGCAGTTCTTTAAACTGTTTCACAATCGTTTCGAAATTTGAAGAAATTTCTTCTTTTTCGCTGTCGGGGTCAACGTTCTCATTCTCGCTTGTTGCTTGCAATAGGCGATTTCTGTGTTCTCTTAGCACATCCTCGTTACCACCAGGGACAGAGGGAATAAGTATATTAAGCCTTTGAGAATTGGCGCCATTTTCAGTATGTCTACTGGTACTGCTTGTACTGGTAGTTGCAGTAACAGAATGGATTGGCATTGGGCGTCCTGGTAAAGGTGTAGATGTTCTTCCCATTTTTTGATCGCGACGAATGAACGCAATTTATAAGCAAAGATATAGAATGTGCGGGAAACTAGATGACCGACAGAGTTTGTTACCTGTTTGTGACCAAAAGGCGAATGAACGAATAAGCACATCCACCGAACAAATCTACCCCCTATCTATCACGGCGTATCACGTGACTTGTGATGACATATACGTTCATATAATGAAGTCTAATAATAAAAAAAGGAATAACTGTCTTATAAAAATGCTGAAGTTGTATCCAGGATTCATGTTAAGTAATATATCTATTATCTTAAAGCTATTTGCTCCATTTTATAAAGTTATGAAATTTTTTCTAAAGCCTAGATTCACGAAATATCATTGCAATAAACTTGATTAGCTTCTAGCTCTAAAACCATCGTACCATTATCTGCCGCCAACAGTGACAGCTCTAAGGAAAAGGGCGCGGTAATAAAGATCCGGCGTGCTTTTGTCCAGTGGCATGTGGTTGATGGACGTGGAACTTTATTACGCTGGAATATGGCTGTTAGCCATTCAAAATGCTTGGATTTTGAGTAATTATCCCAATGATACACACCGTCTTTTTAATTATATAGTTCTGGAAAACAAAATGTCTTCTGCGATGTCAAAGCGTTATCATTGCTTTCATTGTAACGAAGATTTACATTACAGAGTATTTTGCCGTCACAAAGGAAGAATTTTATGATCCTTTAACAAATCAATGGCAATTACAGCGGAATGACGACGAAGACTCAAATGATAGTATTTTCACTCACGAGATTGACGGCCAGAACGACACTTCTTCTAATGACTACAGCGAGATAAACGTTTTGGACCAAACTGATCAAGACTCCTCTGATGTGCCAAATACAAACCAACCATCAAGTGACGAATTCTTACCAGCTACTTCACAAAAAGGTATTGATGTTATACGTTTATTTGATGATTAGATTATATAATCTTTAAATGTTAAAGTCAAACTGCATAGATAAAAGACTGAATCTTTAACAAGCGGCTGATTTGCACATGATCTAGCTCCCCTATTGGATTTACTACCAAGCATTAGTGTTATTGAAGCGAGATTAAGTTAGAGGTACAAATGATTCTTTTCTATTTCTATCTTAGCCTCGTTTTCACCGTTACTTTTAAGAAGGGTGCATTATTAAGTAATCGGCTTATGGTTGCCATTAAAACCTCAGTGTTCATTCAGAAAGGTTCATTCAAAGAGTTTATAAAATTATAGCTAGAGATAACTCATTTAAAACGCCAAAAAGAATTTACTATGTTCAAATGGATATTGCTGTACATTTTTGTCTCCAAATCAATTCATGACTGTGGTCATCCTGAGATAGCATGGTATCCGGCAAAACATGTTTGTCAAGTTAGAGAAATACAATTATAAGTAATTTATTTAATATGTCTCTTGGGTTTTTTATTTTCGATTTATCATTTTTCTTTCACGAATTATAAATTGTTGTTTTGCTGACTTAGAAATTTATATTTTATTTTCAATGGAAATCATTTATTTTCAGAGCAAAATTTGGGTCAAAATTATACATTTAGGGACCGGTCATTATTTAAGTTGGAGGTGGGGGGGGGGGGGGGGGGTGGAGGAGAAATTGTCAGTGACGCAAAAAAATTTCAAGGCCCCCCCTTTGAAGGCATCCAAGTTTATCGAAAACCCCCCATGGATTGTAGTAAAAAATTTAAACATTTTCCCTAAAAGTCATTTTTAAATTTCAAGACTTTCACTAGCAAAAATTTCAGCCCCCCCCCCCCCCCCCCCCAATTTTTTCTCCCCCACCCCCCCCCCCCCCCAACTTAAATAATGACCGGTCCCTTAGCCCATGAGGTTTTTTTTACTGACATTTTTTTTTCTAGTATCATAATGGTTTCAGACTTTATCTTATACTATGTTGCAGTTATACAATGCCGAATGAATAAAATACATCGTATTTGCTTATGTTTAAAGGAGACGGAATAAATAACTTTGAGGAAGAAGATCAAGTGTTTTGGGATGACAAGTTGGACAGTGAATCTGACCATGAAGAGATAAGAGGAAATGAAAGAAGGAGATTGGTTGAAACTTGGGATATTGATATCGAAGACGTAGAAAGAGATTTTGAACAATCTAGTGCAGAAATAAGCGTTGCCGTCGAAGCAAGTTCCCGAGTGACCCTTATTAACTGGATTGCCTTGTTTGTGTGCTTTTGGTCTGCATACTTTTCTGTACCAGACCGAGGCATTGATATTCTCCTCGCCTTTTTTAAAGCGATTTTTCAGGTTTTGTGTGAGCGTTCGCCAATCATTTTCCCAACCGCAGTATTGGTTTTCCCGAGCTCCTTCAATTTCTTGAAAAATTATCTTTCTTTTAAAGATAAGCATTCAAAGTATGTTGTTTGTCCAAAATGCGACACCCTATACCGTTTTCAAGACTGCATAACAACAAGATTCGGGCGCGTCATTGCTAAACCATGTTCTCACATTGCTTTTCCGAATCACCGTCAATTGTTTCGCCGCACACCTTGTGGAGCGGAATTGCTTAAGGAAATTCGTTTGAAAAATGGACAGACGAAATTGTACCCACATAAAGTTTATTGTTATAAAAGCATCAGAGACACTCTAACTCACTTTATTAAGCGACCAGACTTTGTACAAAAATGTGAGATTTGGAGAAATCGGAATGTACCGGACGATATTTTAGTTGATATTTACGATGGCCAAGTGTGGAAAGATTGGCAATATTTTAACGGCACTCCTTTCCTTGCCCAGCCTAATAATTATGCTTTTATGCTGAATGTTGACTGGTTTCAGCCTTTTAAGCACAGTGTCTATAGCGTTGGAGTCATATATATGGTCCTCCTAAATCTTCCGAGAAAAGAAAGGTACAAAGAGGAAAACGTAATAATAGTTGGGGTAATACCTGGTCCACACGAGCCCAAATTGAATATCAATACGTACTTACAACCACTTGTAGCCGAATTGAACTTATTGTGGCACGAAGGCATCCAAGTTCGGCCTCATGGGAGTAGAACAGCAAGATGTTTTCGAGCTGCCCTCCTTTGTATTGCTTGTGACATTCCTGCACTAAGAAAAGTTTGCGGTTTCTTAGGATGTACTGCTCACCGAGGGTGCTCAAAGTGCACAAGATTTTTCCCCGGAGATTTTAGTAGCATGGATTTTTCAGGTTTCGAAGATGACGATACACCAAGGACAAATGAAGAGCACCGAAGAGAGGCTCAGAAAATACTCAATGCAACAACCGCTGATGAACGAAACCAAATTGAAACTTCCACTGGAACAAGATATTCTGAACTCTTACAGTTGCCTTACTTCGATTGTACTCGTTACCATGTTGTTGATCCTATGCACAATTTGTTTTTAGGGACAGCAAAACATTTAATGAAAAATGTATGGCTAAATGCTGAAACGCCAATTATTTCTAAAGAAAATTTGAATAAAATCCAGGAAAAGGTAGATGACGTCAAAGCACCATCATTTATTGGGCGTCTCCCGAAAAAGATATCAACATCGTTTGGAGGATTTACTGCTGATCAGTGGAAAACATGGACTCTCTTGTATTCTGTATTCTGCATTTGGAATATCGTTCCAACAGATGATTTGGAGCTGTGGAGGTTATTCGTATTGTCCTGCTTTCACCTTTGCTCTCCACTTATTACGACTGAAGAGCTACAAGAAGGACATGATTACCTAGTGGAATTTTGTAAATCGTTTGAAAAAAGATATGGAAAGGAACGTGTTACGCCAAACATGCATCTACACCTGCACCTCAAACAATGTATTTTAGATTACGGGCCTGTATATTCATTTTGGCTTTTCAGCTTCGAACGTTTCAATGGGATTTTAGGAGCGTTTCGAACTAACAATAGATCTGTTGAAATACAAATCATGAGAAAATTTCTCCAAAAGCATGAACTAAGAGATATCCCTTTACCAGAGAGATTTCGAGAAACTTTCCAACCAGTATTTCAACTTCTTCAGGAGGCACAACAAGTAGGAACACTTGGCGAAAGCATCCCATCAATACCATCAACACTTAATCTTTCAGTTGGTCAAGTACTACGTTGCTTAGAGTGGAGCAATATGAATGCATACTCATGTTTTTCACCTCGATCCATTGATGTTCTTGATGATGACTATACAGAATATCTCTTTAAAGCTTATGAAACAATTTTACCTCAACACTCGGTCATTGAATGTGTTACCGA
Source organism: Actinia tenebrosa (assembly GCF_029948245.1). Classification (NCBI taxonomy): domain Eukaryota; kingdom Metazoa; phylum Cnidaria; class Anthozoa; order Actiniaria; family Actiniidae; genus Actinia; species Actinia tenebrosa. The sequence continues at coordinate 5,176,101 of NW_028292584.1, forward strand.
TACGTTTGAGAGAATTAGTACCATTGGATATTCGGGGACAAAGCTAGGGTCCTCTGACTCTAGACTGGAACGTTCTTCCTTCATTCTTGCAAGTTGGTGTGGCCAATGTAGTGGCAGTATTGAGACCGATTCATTTGACTTGCGCCCCGGTGTTGTCGATTTCTTTCTTAAACAAACCATTATAATTGATGGCAAGCAGGAATCATTGTGTATGGCAAAGGTTCGATGGTATCAGCGACATCCAGAAAGACACAGGATTGGCAGACCACATGAAATTTGGTGCAGAAACTTGTTTGAAATGGAAGGGCCCTCTACATTCATTCCCATACAAAGGATACACAGCCAGTTTGTTGCTGCTTACGATGTTATTGACAAAGAAAGAGTATTAATTGTTTGTCCTTTACAACGTAAATTGTACGGATGATGGAGATGACAGTAAAGTATCATCCAGGAAAAATATTCAAAGCTATCAAAAATAAACTGTTTGAACTGTGCATCAGTAACTAGATAGTCAAAATGAAAATTGAATGAATTCTTTGATGAGTTTAAAATTAGATGAATTAAAATAATTATGAATGAAATTGCATATATTGCCAATAAAAAAGATGAATTCATATGTTTAGACTAAACAAAATTGATGCTTCAAATAATATTACAGATGTTAGCGGTTTGAAATGCAGCTGAGGTTAATGGGTTAATGAGTTTTCTTATTGTCACTGGAAAAAATGCATGTACGACTTACGCATATTAAAAATACATCGTCCGCGTTTTTTCCTGTGTGTATCAACGCATATAACCTCACTTTCATGACATCAAAGCAAAACAATGATTGAATTAATGTGGTCGCAACATTGATGTCATGCGTTAGGAGAAAAAATTGACACATATGACTGAGATGGACCTGCATGCACTCCCCCCTCGTAAGTCGTAAAAACAAGCCAACATCCATTATAATTCAGTTGAAAAATTATTGATTTGTTTTGAAAAGTTTTGATTGCAATAAATTGAAACGGAAACCTCACATCGGATATACTCAGTTTGGGGTATTGTATTTGCTCCCCAGGTAAATATGGGGCAAAGCCTAGTGCAAAGTTGATTTCATATGTGCCCTTCATTTGACAATAGGGCAAATATAGGGCAAAAACGGTTATCATATATCCCCACTGGGTAAATGCGTCTAAACTAAGGGCAAATATATAACATATTTACCCATGTGTTCAGATGTATGGCAAAGCAATGGCAAATTTATTAGAAATTTACCCCGAGCTTTGCCTGCATGGGCAAATGTATGGGCAAATATAGAGCACCATATTTGCCCAACATTTGCCAAGCGGACATATGATGACCAAATCCATTATTTCGTCGAGTGTTATGGAATACGGAAACCTCAAAGAGAAGATCATCTTGGAATGTTGTTGCGTTTTTAAATGCCGCATGTATTCGTGTAACTGTTCCTTGCTTATCTCACCGCCGTAGTCGCTTAAGATGGTTTCCAGGTCAGACTTACTTGGAGTATAAAATACTACGAGAGAGCCTATGTTTTCCCTGAAGGGCTTAGAGACGCTGGTAAGCTGCTGCGAGAGCAACCAAACGCTAATATTGTCATGCCTGCCGCTAAAGGCGAGTTTAACGAGCTCGGAAGTGCGTCTTTTTACGTCGTCCCCACAGGCAATGTCGTCCAATATGAGGAGTGTCTGCGTATTCTTGGGGAATTGTTTGTGCCAAAACTTAAGATGCCCAGATAACTCATTAGGATCCAAAATATCTACAAAGAAGTCGTCATCTTTCACTCCTATGCCTTCCCAGGTGCGGTTATTCACGTAGGTGGGACAAAGTAGCACGATATAGTCGAAGCGGTATCTAAAGGGTCCTAATAGCTGCTCCACGACGAATTGGGTCTTTCCGCAGCCGGTGGGTCCTACTATCAGAGCATTGCAGGGAATATGGTTCGGATCCATTATATATACGATGGACCCAGTGGACGCAGTAAGAAGGATTGCCACCGACGCAAAAGATAAAAGAGACACCATAGAAATGCAAAGGGAGGAGATAGACCGGCTGCGGGAGCGCGTGCAGGAATTGTACGATGCAATGTGCGGTCTGAAGCGTGCGGAAAGGTTTGGCGCGCTTTTGACATTGGCCGGTTGGGCAAAAGAAAGCGTGCAGGACTTTATTAAGTATCCCTTATGAGGCTTAAATAACACTTAGTTATAATGAAGTGCAAGCAATGTGAAAGGGAGTTCAGCAGCAAGCAAAGATTGCAATATCACGTCGAAAGACGGGTATGCAGTAAGGAAGTAAACAACGTTACCGTTTGCGAGGACTGTGATAAGCAGTTTAGCAGCGCGCAGGCGTTGGAGTACCATCGTAGCAGAAGGGTTTGTTTAAAGAACGTATGCGTGCGCTGCGACGAGGACGTTACCGACGCCTGGCACCGACATAGATGCCTTGGTAATTACGATCTGCTGGGCGTAGCATGTGAGGAGCACGGTGACGTTGCCGCCCGATGTTGTCCGGTTGACACCACGAAAGAGTTAACGCAAAGGAAGAAAGAAATTGACCAGCGCTTTGCGGAGTTTGACTGCGTCGAAGGCGTAAGGTGGGAAGATAGAGAGTACTGGGAGGCCAACTGTGAGCGCTGCGGCTGTCAAAGGAGCGGTCAACATATTTGGCAGTGTTTGTATGAGGGTCAAGGTGGCTTTAAAGAGTATTTAGATCGCTTTGATGCTTGGCATGCCAGTAACTAGGTGGCAAGGAAAGCCCGTAGAAGTTAGGAAGGGAACTAAAATAGTAAGATAGGTTTGTGCAAAGAGTCTCAAATCCCATTCTTATTTTTCTTGTTGTTTGTTAAGTATCATCAGCATTTAACAAAACAACAATAAAAATAAGGACCCCTTTTAAAGGTATATGCTAGCCTACGCAGCCGCCTTCTTAGCCTTTCAATATATGGACTGTATTACTTGCGAACTACCTGCCGACTGCATTACCCCTTGTAAGCCGCCGCGTAAAAAATACACCTGCCTTCATTGCGACAGGGTATTCTCCGAAGGATCCCATTGGTGCTCCGCGGATCCTAAAGCGCAGCGGGCGCTTAACTACAAAGAGGAGATGGAGTGACTCTTCTTTCAATGTCAAACTTCCATCGGCCATTTACCTTACCATAGCTGCGTAAGTGGGTGAATTCCTCGCCCTGAATTACATATCGCACGCAATCGGGCGCCCAAAGGGAATATTCCTCGCCTTCTGAGTCTTTGAGGACTAACCGCAAACGGTCGATGTCTTCGAAGACGACGTAATTTTTTATTTCATATGCTTTGCCGTAAATCAAATCACGCCAATGTATTAGATTCAGCCTCATTATATCTATGAAATATTCTTAAGTGCGTTGCCCTTGTCTCCGTAGTCTTGAAGCGTTTGCAGCACCACCGACAGGGAATACGGATGCCTTCCGCGTATTTGCTAAGGGCACGACAGATGACGTCATAATCGTTGCTAACCATGGTCAGGTAACCATTCGCGTCATACCGAGAGATCACTAGGCGTTGGTCTGCGGAGAGTACGCCATTTCCTTTCGGCGTCTTTAATTCGATGCAAAGCCCTTTATACTTTAAATGTGCGTTCAATATTAAGAGGTCGGGTTGACCCCTTTGATAACCCTTCTGCCAGCATTTTATGCGTTTGCTGTCAGAATCCTGCAATTCCCCTAAGCCGGGCGCTATGAGCATCTGTGGGTAGAAGCGGCGTATGTAGTCCACGACTTTCTTATGCAGGTCGAACTCATTTTCCATTTTGAAGACTAACTTGTTTGGGGTGTCAAACCGCGTTTCATACTTACCTGTCTTTCTAAGGGTGGGGAGTACTTCCTCGAATATCCAATCGCGGAATTCCACGGCTTTAGGTAACTTCGAGCTAAATATCAGTTCGTACAAACCAGGTTCGGAGATGAACACGGTATTTGGTTTGGGGGAACGAATCGTTCCTCCTAACTCATCCAATCTTTTCTGGTACTTTTCGGAAACGTGATCTCTAATTGCCTTCCTGGTGTTTTCATAATTTAACGCCAGCGCAACCTTCTTTGCTTTGAAGTAAAGTTTGTCGCCTTGCACTATGCATTGCAGTTTGGTTTCGTTGTTTTCGAATACGCGAAGCATCGTATATCAACGATATTTTTTATCAAAAATATCCTAGACCCTAGAATGGCTCAATAGGCGACGCTCTTTAGCTGATTCATTTCTACACTCAGTTGCGCGTCAGACACCACGAAAACGTAGCAGTTTATCTTATCACCGTCGCCGGCGACGGTGTTCTTGGTGCGCTTGATCTCCAATGTTATGCCATCCTGCGTATTTACTAGACGTAAACCCTGGCCATGCAGGTCTTCGTCGTTCGTTGTGCGCATGTCGATCCACAGCGCGTACTTATCCTTAAAGAATTCCTCGGGGCTAATTTGGTCGCCAAACTTACGCTTTGCCTCTCTGTACACGTCTGCGGGCTTTATCCCTTGGGAGTAAACCTTGTTTGGAACGCCGTTGATATTCACGCCGACGTTAGTAATGTTAGGGTTGTGAAAGGCCTCGGAGTCGCGCTTACCAGCCTCGTAGGGTTTGGCAAACACCAACATCAACCCCGTGAGACTTCTTCGGGGGAGGTTAATGCTTTGGTTGATAACCTCGTCCGTCTTATCCAAGAAGCTAAACGTCTTATACATCACTACGTGGTCGTAAAGGAATGCCTTTCCGGAGCTGTATTCCATGCCAGCGCTACGGGCCAGCTCTTCGCTGTACACGGTCTCATACTGTAATTCTAGATTAGTGATAGAATAAGGATCAACAGTCCCGCTAATTGCGCTGTCCATTCCTCCTATGACGTTCGTGGTGTCCGCCAAGGTTACTTCAAACTGTAACTCGGATAACTGCCTTGGGTAGTACACACCATGACTCGTAATTACTTCGAAATCCAAAGGGATAACGTACTTGCTACCATAGGCGGTCTTTACCCTTGTTGCGTCTGCTACTGCGGTTGCTCCACCGGTGTCCGTAGGCGCGGGGTTAGTATCGCTGCGAAGCTTACGAAGAATAACGCTTCCAATTCCCTGCTCTATCTTTTGTGCACGGTCAAAGGCTGTTAGCCACAGATCCTTATACGTGGTGTACAAATCGTACCTATTCAAATCCAAGAGGGATTCCCCTGCGAACTTGATTCTCATCTTAGAGACGAGGTTCCTACCCACGTTATTGACGGTATAGCGCTTGTCTGCGGTATCTGGCTGCACCGCTAGGTCAAACCTTAAAGCCAAGGTGCCAGGAACCAATACTAGGTTATCCGTTAGGCGGGGCACGCCTACGTACAGCGTCTCACCAGGCTTTGCGCTAGAAGGTGTGAATGTAACTCGGTGAAAGGTGCGTTCCGCTTTCAGTCCGCCAACCTGCTTAGGAAGTAGGTTTGGATTTAACTTTGAGCTTATCATATATAATGGAAGTAGAAGGAACGGATTTTGATCCTACCACTGAGGAAGGTCAGGCTGACATTAACGACGAAGAAGAACCGCTACTTCCCGACCAACCAATCGACGATTCCTTAAGGAGTAGAATCAGAAATGTCCTCGCACGTTCCAGGGAACGCAAACACGCGGGGGCGCGTGAGCACATAGAGCTTCGAAACATGGAAACCATAGAATGGGCAAAGCAAGAGCTAACGCGACGTTATCCCCGTTTCGAGGCTGATGAGGTAAAGCTTATAAGGCGCAAAAACGAAGTCTTCATAAGCGTTAAAGACCTAAGATTTCCTGACAAAGACCGCTGGACAAAACCACAACTCCTCTTTGATGAGAATGGTGATGTTAGGGGCGACGTCGCAAGATTAAGAGGTTTCCAGCAGGCTACTAGAAGCATGTTAGAAAGGTTGGAAACCCTGAATGAAAAGGTCGCGCTAGAAAAGCGCGTCGAGGGGTTACAAGAAACGTTAAGGGTAAAGGAAGCAGAGTATGTGCGACAAACCCGACTACTTACTAATGCTGAGAGACAGTTTAGTCATCAAGACGCAAGAATGGAAGAAATGGTGAAGCAGTTAGATCAGGCTTTACGTGCTCGGGATAATGCAGAAAGGGAGTTGGAGGAGGCCAGAAGAACACATACTCCAACGGCGGTGTTAGAAGAAACACTAAGGGAAAGGGAGTCAAGCTATCAAAGACGATTACTGGAGCTGGGTAAAAGTAAAGATGAAGACATATCAACGATCAGGCGAGAAGTTGAAAAGACCTTAGATGAAAGGGATGCAGCTCGACGGGCTTTTCACCTTGCCCTGCAAGACCTAAACATGAGTCAGGAGGAAGTTAAGGACTTACAAACCACCATGGAGGGCTCTTTGGTGGAGCGGCGGCAGTTAGTTGCTGAAATCAAGATTAAAGAAGAGCAAATCCAGCAAAGAACTTCGGCCATCGAAGATTTGGAAAGAAACATATCCGAAAAGCAGGAAATAATTGCGGACCTGTCGCGCCCCGAAGAGGAAAGGGAAGCAGCTCGAAGGGAAGCGGAGGCCCTTCGGGAAGAAGTCGCGGAATTGCGGGCGGAAAAAGACAAAATGGAAAAAAAGTTGGGACTTACCACCAAGGAAAAGGTAGAAAGAGCTCTGGTGAAGTATGGCGTTCCGCTGGCATTTGCGGTCGCTATTTCAAGCGTAGTAGGTGTGATCTTATCCGCGCTTAAGGCTACAGGGGCGGGTGTGAAAAAACTAGGTTCTGGTTTGACGGACTTGGGAAAAAAGATGGCAGCCGGCTTACCTGGGCTGCTGGGTTCGGTTGTTTTCTTGGCACTTAGGGCCGGCGGCGAACTGTTAAAGTTCGTGGGGAATAACATTTGGATATTAGTCGTCGCTATTGGGGTGGTCCTCCTCAAAAAGGTGAAGGGCTAGCCTTGTCCTTGTGCGTTGCTGGGGGCTTATCGTCGTCAGGCGCCCTCGACTGGGGATAAGTAAAGATAGTATTCGCGCCGCCTTGGCAATTTGGTATCAGAGGCATAGCAGTCATGGTGCTAATGGGCTTATGACTCCAAGTAGCATCTGCAGGAGAATTATGCGTAGAATAAGCGGCGTTTATCCCAACGAAGCCGGCATACTTAGGATTTGCGTTAAGGGCATCGCTGGGATGAATTTGAAGCTTTGCATATTGACAATTAGCTATCATATGAAAAGTCACCGACGTTAGGTTCTCCGCGCTTTTCGTTGGGGGCTCAAACGAAAAATGAGCCGAATACCGGGCCTTATCTTTTTTCCTGTAAGGTAGCAATGGGTTGTTGGTTTCATCAACTAGCCTTAACCCCACATTGCAGCTATTCCAGCCACTAATGCTAATGGTACACATAATCAATCCCAAACCACCAACTTCTGCCCACAATTCGGTATCATACCATTTATCCGCATAGTGGCTCTTATCTTCTAAGTAATAGGAAAACCAATCCTCCTTTGTGTGTGGGTTATTCATATATACCAGGAAATAAATTCCCTTCTAAAGACTCACCACCGTCAAAGTGCTAATGGTTGCGTGGTTAAAAGGCTTATCTCTTTGATCCTCTATGCTATTTACCGTAACCTTTCCCGTATCGTCTACGCGCATTTGCAGCTTTACCTTCCCACGGCAATCGGCGACCATGTGGAAAGTCCAAACGGAATGATTTTCAAGGCTGGCTGGGTTTGGCTCTACGGAGAAATGCGCAGGCTCCCTGTTGTTTGTCTTAGTTCGCATAGGCTGCAGTACGCCATTGTCATCCAGGAACCTAAAGCCCACGTTGCTGTGGCTACTTGTGCCAATGCAAATGCTGCATATTATCAGCTTCTTTCCTGAGTAGTTCAAGTCTACAGACATGCCCGTGACATCAACCCAAGCCGCCTGGGCGTATTTTTTCTCGCCTGTGTAAGTCGTATAAACACAATCTACTCCAGTTACGTAAGGGTTGTTCATCGCCATATATAATAGCTCAGACCAACGCCCGCGGCGGCTAAGCCGGCTTTTAATAAGTCATGGTCATATTCCTCTTCTTTTTTAGGCGCTCGGTATACTTCTTTTGTTAGCTGCACTTTCTTAGGTGGTTGCGTATGGTGCACTTTTTTAGGCTGTTCAACAAAGTGCCTTCTAAGAGTGTCAGAGTTCACGTCATTCACCCCAAACTTCATATCCTTAGTAGCTCGTTGAAGTTTGTTGTTGTATCCTACTACAGAGCCAGTATTTATAGATAAATTACTGGGCATTAACCAACAACCCGGGGCTACTGCATAGTCCAACCTCGTCTTAGAATTTTGTATAGCTAGTTGGTAACGCTGTACGCCCTTGCTAATGTCACCCTCCAAGATCGAACTTTCGAATAAGATCAAGGCTTCGGCTCGCGTCTCTTCTGCGGCGCCGGTATTCCCAATTATGCTTGATCGGGTATTTACTTGGGCTCCAAGGATAGAATACACGTAAGCTTCTATGCTGCGGTTCAAACGGGCAAGGCCGGCTTTGGTTAGTCCTTTACCTTCTGGGGGTATGAAATTAAGATATTGCTTCGTTTGCTCGTCGTTGGTAATCTTGATAATCAGCGGGTTAGCCCCTGCATACTTACCACCCTCGTCTTTGAACAGAGGTCCATCGCGGACTTCCTTAGTGGTTTTGGCATTTGGTTCAAAGAAGGTGCTACTGTCGTGAGTTTCTTTGTGATACCCAGTGTTCCATCGTAAATTCAACGTATGAACTTCTTTATCGCTTAGCACATGTCCACCAATCCCCCAACAAGCCCAAATATGCCCCAAGCCATTGTTAGCGCCCGTAGTGCATCGGAAATCCTTCCCTACAACACCAAACTCCTTACAAAGTCGGTCGTAAGCAGGAACGTTGTATTTGTTATCTCTAGGATAAAACGCAGCATCTCCCGGCAGCGCAATAACGCCCATCTCATGCAGTATTCTTCTAACCGTGAAGTGGAAGTGAAACATGAATATCGAATTCTTCATCAAGTTCGCGCTTACCCCACAGCCACTGGTGGCGCACCAAACTGCAAAGTTCAACTGCTGCGGCCAATAACGCATGTTAGGACCACTTAACCATTCGTGGGCTTCCTTGGCGGTGGTATGAACAATGGGCACGTTTTTGAAGATATCTCGCACCTTTAACGGAAAGGAATGGTCGTTAGAAATCCGCATATTCAACGTCAAGTCCAAGCTTGGATGTTCATCAAATGAAACCGCGGGTATCGGATAAGTACTGGTACCCAGCAATAATTCCTGCGACCAACCGGGTTCAACATGCGTTGGCGCTGGCTTATGCTTGATATATGTTGGCGTTGGCGAATGCTTCAGTTGATCGTCTATTTGCCCCACCAGCGTAGGCTTCAAATCCTCGTTGCTGTACATCCTGGAGCCGTTGAAGTAAATCCCATCGGGTCTCCTTTCGAACTTACTAGCATCCGCGTGCGGAAACATCTTCCTGAAGGCCCTCCAGTTCCAGTAATCCCGGTTGTCGTGATGTGGCTGCTCCTCTATGTTATTCCCAAAAGCGTCGTACATTAGTATATAATGGATGTTATACCTTCAGCACCTCAGTTGTACCCAGATGTTCCCACTAAGGACATAGGTCCTACAGAATTAAACGCCGAGAACTTCCGCTTGAATAAAGCGAACTTAATACTGGCTTACTTAGAGGGGCAGGCAAAACACTACGAAGAGGTCAGGAAAAAGTATGCTAGAGCCCGAAGCATATTACATAAAATCGCGATGACTTCCGGCTCCATGTCCGTGGCGTTAACAGGCACCGGCGTTGCTACCTCACTTACCGGACCTGGAATAGTCGTTGGCGTTCCTTTGGCCAGCGTTGGAGCCGTCTGCGGCATTGTTTCCGCTGTTACGACAGGTATTATGAAACAGTTGTCAAGCAAAATATCCAAGCACGACACTCACATAGCCCTAGCAAAAGCAAAGGCTAACACCATCGCCGACTTAGTCTCCCAAGCTTTGCGGGACTGCCGCATAGACGACACGGAGTTTTCTTTGATCCTCGCGGAGGAAAAGAAATACGGCGAATTAAAGTCGGGCAATAAAAAAACCACCGTGAAAGATCTTTCCGAGGAATCTCGCAAAAAGATCTACCAGGAGGCAAAAGAGGAGCTCCAAAGAAAACTCGCTCAGTAGACATCTGCTTTGAAAAGAACGTAGGGGGATTTCGACTGCACATTTCATCTTCTCGGAATCCATCCTAATAGGGGGTGGTTGGAGTCTATTTTGTAAAATATTTCGTAAATTACGTCGGGGTAATAAGGAATATCCTTATTCAGCCGACAGAATAACCACTCGGCCCTTTGCATATCTGGGACATGAGGAATAGACTTACCGGTAATTTCAGACAAAAGATAGGGAATAGCTTTGTAATATTTCCCTAGCATTAATTTTTTCAATGTCTTCCGTAGACTTTGCGGGGTTGGCTCTTCTAAGTGGTCTATGATTTTCTTCCTTACTTCATCGTCTAAATATACCGGATGTAAACCTTGGATATGACTCATCCAGTCTCGGAAGTATTTTATTCTTTTATATGGGGTCTTCGTACGACCTCCATTGGCGTAATACTGCTCTTTGGTAGCATTTGGTACGGCATTACGAATATTTTTACCAAACTCGTAACACTGTGCTGACGTGTCGTCTTCTATTTGCATTTTTTTACCATAAAACCAAAAGGGTTCTGGCTTAGGTACGAAAACTTTAGGTCTTAGACAAATTATGCAAAAGTCGTTAACGAACTTCTTACATTCGTGCATCGTATATTTATAAGATATTTTTTACCTCCGTTTACGATACCAAATATTTTCTTACCTACGTTTGCCGTAAATCTGCTGTACCCGTCTTCGTAATTCTGGGGGTTAAACCCGTGAATCTTTGGCATCGATCGCGAGTCCCCCTACCTGCTGCTGCTATAGTCCGTGCTTTTTGCCCGAAAATGGCTAAAAATGACCTATTTTGCATCCTTTATAAATAATGCATATTATTGGAAAAGGTGTGAAAATGGACCAAAATCGGTCAAAACCATGGGCTATAGTCCATGCTTTTTGCTCCAAAATGGGCCAGAATGACTTATTTTGCATCCTTCATACATAATGCATATTTTGGTAAAAGGTGTGAAAATGACAAAAAATCGATCAAAACCATGGGCTATAGTCCATGCCATTTGCCCGAAAATGGGCCAGAATGACCTATTTTGCGTCCTTCATACATAATGCATATTTTGGTAAAAGGTGTGAAAATGACCAAAAATCGATCAAAACCATGGTCTATAGTCCATGCTTTTTGCTCCAAAATGACCTATTTTGTATCATTAATACATAATGCATATTTTTGGAAAAGGTGTGAAAATGGCCTTAAATCGATCGAAACCATGGGCCATAGTCCTTGCTTTTTGCCCGAAAATGGCCAAAAATGACCTATTTTGCATCCTTTATAAATAATGCATATTTTTGAATCAGGTGTGAAAATGACCCAAAATCGATCAAAACCATTGGCTATAGTCCATGCTTTTTGAACGAAAATGGCTAGAGATGACCTATTTTGCATCCTTTATAAATAATGCATATTTTTGGAAAACGTGTGAAAATGTACCAAAATCGGTCAAATTCATGGGCTATAGTCCATGATTTTTGCTCCAAAATGGGCCAGAATGACCTATTTTGCATCCTTCATACATAATGCATATTTTTGGAAAAGGTGTGAAAATGGCCCAAAATCGATCAAAACCATGGGCTATAGTCCATGCTTTTTGCCCGAAAAAGGCCAAAAATGACCTATATTGTTTCCTTTATAAATAATGCATATTTTTGAAACAGGTGTGAAAATGATCCAAAATCGATCAAAAACATGGGCTATAGTCCATGCCATTTGCCCGAAAATGGGCTAGAATGACCTATTTTGCATCCTTCATACATAATGCATATTTTTGTAAAAGGTGTGAAAATGACCAAAAATCGATCAAAACCATGGGCTATAGTCCATGCGTTTTGCTCCAAAATGACCTATTTTGCATCCTTTATAAATAATGCATATTTTTGGATAAAGTGTGAAAATGGCTTAAAATAGATGAAAAACATGGGCTATAGTCCATGCCATTTGCCCGAAAATGGGCCAGAATGACCTATTTTACATCCTTCATACATAATGCATATTTTTGGAAAAGGTGAGAAAATGGCCTAAAATCGATCAAAACCATGGTCTATAGTCCATGCTTTTTGCTCCAAAATGACCTATTTTGTATCATTAATACATAATGCATATTTTTGGAAAAGGTGTGAAAATGGCCTTAAATCGATCAAAACCATGGGCTATAGTCCATGCTTTTTGCCCGAAAATGGGCCAGTATGACCTATTTTGCATCCTTCATACATAATGCATATTTTTGGAAAAGGTGTTAAAATAGCTCAAAATCGATCAAAACCATGGGCCATAGTCCATGCTTTTCTCCCGAAAATGGCCAAAAATGACCTATTTTGCATCCTTTATAAATTTGCATATTTTTGAATCAGGTGTGAAAATGACCCAAAATCGATCAAAGCCATGGGCTATAGTCCATGCTTTTTGACCGAAAATGGCTAAAAATGACCTATTTTGCATCCTTTATAAATAATGCATATTTTTGGAAAAGGTGTGAAAATGATCCAAAATCGATCAAAACCATGATCTATAGTCCATGCCTTGTGCCCGAAAAAGGCCAAAAATGACCTATATTGTATCCTTTATAAATAATGCATATTTTTGAAATAGGTGTGAAAATGATCCAAAATCGATCAAAACCATGGGCTATAGTCCATGCTTTTTGCTCCAAAATGGGCCAGAATGACCTATTTTGCATCCTTCATACATAATGCATATTTTTGGAAAAGGTGTGAAAATGGCCCAAAATCGATCAAAACCATGGGCTATAGTCCATGCTTTTTGCTCGAAAAAGGCCAAAAATGACCGATATTGTTTCCTTTATAAATAATGCATATTTTTGAAACAGGTGTGAAAATGATCCAAAATCGATCAAAAACATGGGCTATAGTCCATGCCATTTGACCGAAAATGGGCTAGAATGACCTATTTTGCATCCTTCATACATAATGCATATTTTGGTAAAAGGTGTGAAAATGACCAAAAATCGATCAAAACCATGGGCTATAGTCCATGCGTTTTGCTCCAAAATGACCTATTTTGCATCCTTTATAAATAATGCATATTTTTGAAACCGGTGTGAAAATGATCCCAAATCGATCAAAAACATGGGCTATAGTCCATGCCATTTGCCCGAAAATGGGCCAGAATGACCTATTTTGTATCATTAATACATAATGCATATTTTTGGAAAAGGTGTGAAAATGGCCTTAAATCGATCAAAACCATGGGCTATAGTCCATGCTTTTTGCCCGAAAATGGGGCAGTATGACCTATTTTGCATCCTTCATACATAATGCATATTTTTGGAAAAGGTGTTAAAATAGCTCAAAATCGATCAAAACCATGGGCCATAGTCCATGCTTTTCTCCCGAAAATGGCCAAAAATGACCTATTTTGCATCCTTTATAAATTTGCATATTTTTGAATCAGGTGTGAAAATGACCCAAAATCGATCAAAGCCATGGGCTATAGTCCATGCTTTTTGACCGAAAATGGCTAAAAATGACCTATTTTGCATCCTTTATAAATAATGCATATTTTTGGAAAAGGTGTGAAAATGATCCAAAATCGATCAAAACCATGATCTATAGTCCATGCCTTGTGCCCGAAAAAGGCCAAAAATGACCTATATTGTATCCTTTATAAATAATGCATATTTTTGAAATAGGTGTGAAAATGATCCAAAATCGATCAAAACCATGGGCTATAGTCCATGCTTTTTGCTCCAAAATGGGCCAGAATGACCTATTTTGCATCCTTCATACATAATGCATATTTTTGGAAAAGGTGTGAAAATGGCCCAAAATCGATCAAAACCATGGGCTATAGTCCATGCGTTTTGCTCCAAAATGACCTATTTTGCATCCTTTATAAATAATGCATATTTTTGGATAAAGTGTGAAAATGGCTCAAAATAGATAAAAACCATGGGCTATAGTCCATGCCATTTGCCCGAAAATGGCCAAAATGACCTATTTTGCATACTTTATAAATAATGCATATTTTTGAAACAGGTGTGAAAATGATCCCAAATCGATCAAAAACATGGGCTATAGTCCATGCCATTTGCCCGAAAATGGGCCAGAATGACCTATTTTGCATTCTTCATACATAATGCATATTTTTGAAAAAGGTGAGAAAATGGCCTAAAATCGATCAAAACCATGGGCTATAGTCCATGCTTTTTGCCCGAAAATGGCTAAAAATGACCTATTTTGCATCCTTCATACATAATGCATATTTTGGGAAAAAGTGTGAAAATGGCTAAAAATAGATCAAAACCATGGGCTATAGTCCACGCTTTTTGCTCCAAAATGGCCAAAAATGACCTATTTTGCATCCTTTATAAATAATGCATATTTTTGAATCAGGTGTGAAAATGACCCAAAATTGATCAAAACCATTGGCTATAGTCAATGCTTTTTGAACGAAAATGGCTAGAGATGACCTATTTTGCATCCTTTATAAATAATGCATATTTTTGGAAAACGTGTGAAAATGTACCAAAATCGGTCAAATTCATGGGCTATAGTCCATGATTTTTGCTCCAAAATGGGCCAGAATGACCTATTTTGCATCCTTCATACATAATGCATATTTTTGGAAAAGGTGTGAAAATGGCCCAAAATCGATCAAAACCATGGGCTATAGTCCATGCTTTTTGCCCGAAAAAGGCCAAAAATGACCTATATTGTTTCTTTTATAAATAATGCATATTTTTGAAACAGGTGTGAAAATGATCCCAAATCGATCAAAAACATGGGCTATAGTCCATGCCATTTGCCCGAAAATGGGCCAGAATGACCTATTTTGTATCATTAATACATAATGCATATTTTTGGAAAAGGTGTGAAAATGGCCTTAAATCGATCAAAACCATGGGCTATAGTCCATGCTTTTTGCCCGAAAATGGGGCAGTATGACCTATTTTGCATCCTTCATACATAATGCATATTTTTGGAAAAGGTGTTAAAATAGCTCAAAATCGATCAAAACCATGGGCCATAGTCCATGCTTTTCTCCCGAAAATGGCCAAAAATGACCTATTTGGCATCCTTTATAAATTTGCATATTTTTGAATCAGTTGTGAAAATGACCCAAAATCGATCAAAGCCATGGGCTATAGTCCATGCTTTTTGACCGAAAATGGCTAAAAATGACCTATTTTGCATCCTTTATAAATAATGCATATTTTTGGAAAAGGTGTGAAAATGATCCAAACTCGATCAAAAACATGGGCTATAGTCCATGCCATTTGCCCGAAAATGGGCCAGAATGACCTATTTTGCATCCTTCATACATAATGCATAGTTTTGGAAAAGGTGAGAAAATGACAAAAAATCAATCAAAACCATAGGCTATAGTCCATGCTTTTTGTCCGAAAATGGGCCAGTATGACCTATTTTGCATCCTTCATACATAATGCATATTTTTGGAAAAGGTTTGAAAATGGCCTAAAATCGATCAAAACCATGGGCCATAGTCCATGCTTTTTGCCCGAAAATGGCCAAAAATGACCTATTTTGCATCCTTTATAAATTATGCATATTTTTGAATCAGGTGTGAAAATGAACCAAAATCGATCAAAGCCATGGGCTATAGTCCATGCTTTTTGACCGAAAATGGCTAAAAATGACCTATTTTGCATCCTTTATAAATAATGCATATTTTGGAAAAAGGTGTGAAAATGAACAAAAATCGATCAAAACCATGTGCTATAGTCCCTGCTTTTTGCTCCAAAATGACCTATTTTGCATGCTTTATAAATAATGCATATTTTTGGAAAAAGTGTGAAAATGGCTTAAAATAGATCAAAACCATGGGCTATAGTCCATGCTTTTTGCCCAAAAATGGCCAAAATGACCTATTTTGCATCCTTTATAAATAATGCATATTTTTGAAACAGGTGTGAAAATGATCCAAAATCGATCAAAAACATGGGCTATAGTCCATGCCATTTGCCCGAAAATGGGCCAGAATGACCTATTTTGCATTCTTCATACATAATGCATATTTTTGAAAAAGGTGAGAAAATGGCCTAAAATCGATCAAAACCATGGGCTATAGTCCATGCTTTTTGCCCGAAAATGGCTAAAAATGACCTATTTTGCATCCTTCATACATAATGCATATTTTTGGAAAAGGTGTGAAAATGGCCTAAAATCGATCAAAACCATGGGCCATAGTCCATGCTTTTTGCCCGAAAATGACCAAAAATGACCTATTTTGCATCCTTTATAAATTATGCATATTTTTGAATCAGGTGTGAAAATGACCCAAAATCGATCAAAGCCATGGGCTATAGTCCATGCTTTTTGACCGAAAATGGCTAAAAATGACCTATTTTGCATCCTTTATAAGTAATGCATATTTTTGGAAAAGGTGTGAAAATGGCCTAAAATGGATCAAAACCATGGGCCATAGTCCATGCTTTTTGCCCGAAAATGACAAAAAATGACCTATTTTGCATCCTTTATAAATTATGCATATTTTTGAATCAGGTGTGAAAATGACCCAAAATCGATCAAAGCCATGGGCTATAGTCCATGCTTTTTGACCGAAAATGGCTAAAAATGACCTATTTTGCATCCTTCATAAATAATGCATATTTTTTGAAAAGGGGTGAAAATGAACAAAAATCGATCAAAACCATGTGCTATAGTCTATGCTTTTTGCTCCAAAATGACCTTTTTTGCATCCTTTTTAAATAATGCATATTTTTGGAAAAGGTGCGAAAATGGACAAAAATCGGTCAAAACCATGGGCTATAGTCCATGCTTTTTGCTTCAAAATGACCTATTTTGTATTATTAATACATAATGTATATTTTTGGAAAAGGTGTGAAAATGGCCTTAAATCGATCAAAACCATGGGCCATAGTCCTTGCTTTTTGCCCGAAAATGGCCAAAAATGACCTATTTTGCATCCTTTATAAATAATGCAGATTTTCAGAAAAGGTGTGAAAATGGACCAAAATCGGTCAAAACCATGGGCTATAGTCCATGCTTTTTGCCCGAAAATGCTCAAAATGACCTACTTTGCATCATTTATATATAATGCATATTTTTGAAACAGGTGTGAAAATGATCCAAAATCGATCAAAAACATGGGCTATAGTCCACGCCATTTGCCCGAAAATGGGCCAGAATGACCTATTTTGCATCCTTCATACATAATGCATATTTTTGGAAAAGGTTAGAAAACGACCAAAAATCGATCAAAACCGTGTGCTATAGTCCCTGCTTTTTGCTCCAAAATGACCTATTTTGCATGCTTTATAAATAATGCATATTTTTGGAAAAAGTGTGAAAATGGCTTAAAATAGATCAAAACCATGGGCTATAGTCCATGCTTTTTGCCCAAAAATGGCCAAAATGACCTATTTTGCATCCTTTATAAATAATGCATATTTTTGAAACAGGTATGAAAATGATCCAAAATCGATCAAAAACATGGGCTATAGTCCATGCCATTTGCCCGAAAATGGGCTAGAATGACCTATTTTGCATTCTTCATACATAATGCATATTTTTGAAAAAGGTGAGAAAATGGCCTAAAATCGATCAAAACCATGGGCTATAGTCCCTGCTTTTTGCCCGAAAATGGCTAAAAATGACCTATTTTGCATCCTTCATACATAATGCATATTTTTGGAAAAGGTGTGAAAATGGCCTAAAATGGATCAAAACCATGGGCTATAGTCCATGCTTTTTGCCCGAAAATGACAATAAATGACCTATTTTGCATCCTTTATAAATTATGCATATTTTTGAATCAGGTGTGAAAATGACCCAAAATCGATCAAAGCCATGGGCTATAGTCCATGCTTTTTGACCGAAAATGGCTAAAAATGACCTATTTTGCATCCTTTATAAGTAATGCATATTTTTGGAAAAGGTGTGAAAATGATCCAAAATCGATCAAAACCATGGGCTATAGTCCGTGCCATTTGCCCGAAAATGGGCCAGAATGACCTATTTAGCATCCTTCATACATAATGCATATTTTGGTAAAAGGTGTGAAAATGACCAAAAATCGATCAAAACCATGGGCTATAGTCCATGCGTTTTGCTCCAAAATGACCTTTTTTGCATCCTTTTTAAATAATGCATATTTTTGGAAAAGGTGCGAAAATGGACAAAAATCGGTCAAAACCATGGGCTATAGTCCATGCTTTTTGCTTCAAAATGACCTATTTTGTATCATTAATACATAATGTATATTTTTGGAAAAGGTGTGAAAATGGCCTTAAATCGATCAAAACCATGGGCCATAGTCCTTGCTTTTTGCCCGAAAATGGCCAAAAATGACCTATTTTGCATCCTTTATAAATAATGCAGATTTTCAGAAAAGGTGTGAAAATGGACCAAAATCGGTCAAAACCATGAGCTATAGTCCATGCTTTTTGCCCGAAAATGGCCAAAATGACCTACTTTGCATCATTTATATATAATGCATGTTTTTGAAACAGGTGTGAAAATGATCCAAAATCGATCAAAAACATGGGCTATAGTCCACGCCATTTGCCCGAAAATGGGCCAGAATGACCTATTTAGCATCCTTCATACATAATGCATATTTTTGGAAAAGGTGAGAAAATGGCCTAAAATCGATCAAAACCATGGGCTATAGTCCATGCTTTTTGCCCGAAAATGTCTAAAAATGACCTATTTTGCATCCTTTATAAATAATGCATATTATTGGAAAAGGTGTGAAAATGGACCAAAATCGGTCAAACCCATGGGCTATAGTCCATGCTTTTTGCTCCAAAGTGGGCCAGAATGACTTATTTTTCATCCTTCATACATAATGTATATTTTGGTAAAAGGTGTGAAAATGACAAAAAATCGATCAAAACCATGGGAAGGAAGGAAGGAAGGAAGGAAGGAAGCTTCTTTATTTTGCCACGGTAAAAACATCAGTCGATTGCCTAAAAATATTTAAAAGTAAAGATTTACGATTAAAAAGCTAGTTACTGTTTTACATGTTTGCCGTGGAGCCCTTAGTTACAACTTTTCTTACTGTACAAACTATCAATTTCCGTTTTAAATTTTCGTACTGACTTGACCTCTTTTATATTTAACGGTAGGTCATTCCACAATTTTGCCCCACTATAGCTGAATGATCGTTTTAGATATTCAGTGTGTGGCTTAGGTATTGACAGTTTATGATCATGATTTCGAAGGTTGTATTTAGTATGGTAGTCGGAGAAAAGGTTTTGTAAGTAAACTGGTGTACGTCCCTGCATCGTCTTAAACATTAGTAGGGCTTTTTGTTTTTTACGACGAACTGCAAGTGTATCCCAGTTTAATTGGTCAAGGAGATGGCTAGATCTTATGTCATAGTTAGATCTTGTGATAACTCTAGCCGCTCGATTTTGACGCTTTTGTAGTTGAACACATAGTTTATCACTTAATCCATCCCAAACTGCACTACAATAGTCCAGTTTGGGTAGAATTAAGGCTTCGTAGATTTGGATGGCACTATCGGTCGAAATAAATGGGCGAACACGTTTTAGAGCCCCTATACTTGAAGAGATTTTCTTCGAAATGTTGTTAACATGTTCTGACCAATTAAGGTTTTTATCGATAGTGACACCCAAAGATTTGGTGTGATCAACTTGTTTAACGCTAGCTCCATTAATCGCAATATTAATAGTGGAATCGCATTGCGCTGTGAACTTTTGGCGGGACCCAATAATCATAAATTCCGTTTTCGCTACATTCAAGCTTAGCTTATTTGCTAACAACCACTGATGTATATTAGTGAGTTCAGTGTTGATGCTTGGGCTATAGTCCATGCTTTTTGACCAAAAATGGGCCAGAATGACCTATTTTGCATCCTTCATACATAATGCATATTTTGGTAAAAGGTGTAAAAATGGACCAAAATCGATCAAAACCATGGGATATAGTCCATGCTTTTTGCTCCAAAATGGCCAAAAATGACCTATTTTGCATCCTTCATAAATAATGCATATTTTTGGAAAAGGTGTGAAAATGGCCTTAAATCGATCAAAACCATGGGCTATATTTGTAATGATGGTCAATATATTTCTATGTTTGATGAAACCGTTAATAATATTGTGATCAGTAAAGTGATACGGTATACCTTTATGGTAAATTGGAATCTTTGTGTTTTTTATTGAATAGACTCGAAATGTGTAATAAAAAAGCTATTACATGTTAAAAGTGTTATTTTTTTATTCCCTCTCATTCCTCATATTGGGTGGCATGTGTGGTGTAGAGGTTTACTGCTCGCTTCTCACCACTTGGTTCCGGGTTCGAGCCCTGGGGCTCAGACTTGACCACATGTGAGTTGAGATTGTTTGATGTTTTGTTCTCTACCTTGCCATGAGGGTTCTTCTGCGGGATCTCCGGTTTCCTCCCTACGTAAAAACAACGTATAAGTTGAGTGTTGTAAGTTGTAAATATAGAATGTAGTGGTAGTGCGTGAGGAGAGACCTCACGGAAAAGTCCCGTATGGGGAGTGGTGGTTGTAAAATATATCACACATCACTCATTTGCTCGGAATTATCCCAACCTCACTTATGTAAAAATAAGCTGATGAACAAAAGAATAATTAATTCTAGTCTTTTTTTGAATCTTGCACTAAATGATTTTAAAAACACTCATTAATAATTCATAATCTTATGGTCCAATTGGAGCCACCATACACGTCACGTGCATGAACCGTTGTACCCGATAAAGTCCTCTTCATTAGTATTCAAGTGATTTTATATAAAGACACATGTGTCTTGACGGGTGTAAAGTCTTGAACAACATCTATAAACAAACAGAAATTTCATACCAACGTCGTTACTATGGTAACAGGCTGCATTACCCCATCCATTGTGACTACAGTCTGTAACCGACGTTTCTCTTCCTGTACAACCGACGTTCATCAGCCATACTATACCCTTGACGGGCGTAAAGTTGGTGGTTATGTATTCCTGTACTCCAGGGTAACCAAGCATACGACACACCACCTCAGCGTCTTTCATGTCCAATCCAAAGTTACATACAGTACCCCACTGACCATGGTATCTGACTTCAAGTCGACCAGAATTGCCTGACCTTCCTCCAGCTAAACGAACATGAACTGGTGGAGGATCTGTGGATTCGTACTAACATCGTTGAGGTCATTGTACAACTGACACTTGGACAAGTGTTTGAAAGAGAAGAAGTAGAGCTTTACTGAAGCTCGTTTTTGATCAACAAATGAGCTGTTTAGATGATTGGCTTTGATGTAATAAAATATGAATCGTTCGAAAAGTAGAGATTTGTCTTTCTTACCATCATTTATCTGACAAACCACACCAGCAAGACGTTTATTTGAGCACAATGAATGAAACGTCCACCATCCGTAGTGAGCACACTCTGCTATCGACTTTTCTCTACCACTGCATTCCACATTATCCATGAGCACTCTTCTTTTTGTCTGTCCTTCAATGTACCAAATTGAGTGTTCAGCTGCCTTGTAACCAAGCATTCTGCAGATCACGTGAGCATCTCGTTTATCCCACCAATAATGACACACTACTCCCCAGGACCCTTGATACTGTATTTCTACTTTGCCAGTATGGTTTTGTTCTCCCACTAAACGAACTTTGATCGCTTTCTCTTCTGAAACAAATATTGTTCAATAAACAACCAGCATTTTAATCACATCCCTAACGTTGCTTGATTTGATTTTGAGAAAGCTAAGTAATGTTACACTTTATAAATAGGTAGCTATTCTAATCAATGTGGTCACAAAAAGTAACTTAATATAGCAAAGAATGCAAGAATGTTGAGTTGATGATTTTTAAATCTTGTTTTTGACACGATTGAATAGAAAAAGAAAGATCACACCAATGTGTGGTTTTGTAACTTATCCAGTCGTACCTGGTGTTAGATTGCCACATACCACTGCAGCATCACGTCTGTGATCACATCTACCAGTGTTACCCCAGCCATCATGATAACACTGATCAATAGATTCTTGGGATCCGGAGCAACTAAGCCATTTAAGCCATATTTGACCAGTTCCTTTGACGCTAGCAGTTATTGCTGTAACTGCCTTGGAGTAATTCAACATGTGACACACCACGTAAGCATCCCGTATGTCCCAGTAAAGATCATGGCATATGGTACCCCAAGTACCTTTGTATCTTACTTCTACATGTCCCTCGTTAGAAGTCTTGTCATCCACTAGACGAACACCTATACATCAGACGTTGCGTTCTAAAATTGGTTAAATTGAAATTTATAAATTCATGAGTACTACATACTGATCGATCTTATTCTCTCTTAGGTTTTTACTTTGCATGTATTCAGCATAGCGTATTACTTCATTTGGATTTGGCGAGCACGGTGATATTCTTTTTTCCATTTAGGTTTCATATTTAAATGGAGATTCAAAAATTCCTCTCATGGTGCAGAATTGTGCAACACATGGAATACCTTTAAAAAAATGTATATTTCATACCCATCCTTGGAAAATAAAGTGCCTTTTCCACTCTTAACCACTGATATAGTTTAATAAATCCCTGTATCTTCATTTTATTTTATGACATTTCTTTACATGGTGTTAAATAACATGGATGTACAAACAGAAAACTAGATTTCAAAAACATATCATGTTATAGCTTATGCATGATAGAAGCGGGTTCCCTGTGAGAGAGAGAGAGAAGGAGCTCGTGGGAATGGGACAGAGTTGTTATAGGGAAGAGTAGACAAGTTGTTGTTCTTAAAAAATGAATCCGGATTTCGAATGATTTTATCTTCAGGACAGCACATATGTGTAAGTATATTGATTCCGTTTTATTTGGACAGAATATATTCTCATAGAAGGTTTTGCAATTGTCATTCTAGCAAATCGTGAAAACCTGAACTCGTGAAAACCTGAACTCGTGAAAACCTGAACTCGTGAAAACCTGAAATCGTGAAAACCTGAACTCGTGAAATTAATCCACTAACGTGGAATCGTGAAATCATCGACTGACTGAACTCTGAATAAACTGATAATCTAGAACTTGAACGTCACGCATCTTGACTATAGTCCTCGAGATAATCTAGAACCTTTACATATCATATACATATGACTAACCCTTCATACACGTCACTCCAACGTCACTACTGTGAATACAGCCTGCATTACGCTATCCATTGTGACTGCAGTCTGCAATCGACGTTTTTCTTCCTGTACAACCAACCATTTTTTTCTCACTCATATTATACCCTTGACTGGTGTAAAGTTAGTGGTTATGTATTCCTGTACTCCAGGGTAACCAAGCATACGACACACCACCTTAGCGTCTTTCATATCCCATTCATATTTACATGCAGTACCCCACTGACCATGGTACCTGACTTCAAGTCGACCAGAATTGGCTAACCTTCCTCCAGCTAAACGAACTTGAACTGGTGGAGGATCTGTGGATTGGTACCAACATCATTTAGGTAAAAGTACAACTGACACTTAAAAAAGTGTTTGAAATAGAATCAGTAGAGCTTGACTAAAGCTATTGTCTGATCAACAAATGAACCATTTAGATTATTGCCTTTGATGTGATGATAATTGAATGATTAGAGTAAATTAGATATTTGTCTTTCTTACCTTCATTTGTCTGACAAATCACACCAGCTAGGCGTTTGTTTGAGCAAAATAAATAAACATTCCACCATTCTAGGTGAGCACACTCTGCTATCGACTTTTCTCTTCCTCTGCATGCCATATATTTTAAGAGCGTTCTTCTTGGTATCTCTCCTTCAATGTACCGAATTAAATGTTCAGCTGCCTCGTAACCAAGCATTCTGCAGATCACGTGAGCATCTCGTATATCCCACCACCAAACATCACACACTACTCCCCAGGTCCCTTGATACAGAATTTCTACTTTGCCAGTATGGTTTTGATCTCCAACCAGACGAACTTTGATCGCTTTCTCCTCTGAAACAAATAGTGTTCAATAAACAACCAACACTCTAATCACATCCCTTACATTGCTTGATTTGATGTTAAGACAGTAACGGTGCACATTATGTATACATAACTTTTCTAATGAACCTGGTGACAAAAAGTAAATTGAATATTTGATAAAAATAGAAAACGCACTAATGCAAGAATCATCATTTGATGATATAAAATTCTTGTTTTTTGACATGATTGAATAGATAAACAAAGATCCTATGAAAGTGTTATTTTTGAAAGTTATCTAGTTGTACCTCGTGTTAGATTGCCACATACCACTCCAGCATCACGGCTGTGACCACATCCACCTGTGTTACCCCAGCCAGCATGATAACACTGATCAATAGATTCTTGGGATCCCGAGCAAAGAAGCCTTTTAAGCCATATTTGACCAGTTCCTTTGACGCTAGCAGTTTTTGCTGTAACTGCCTTGGAGTAATTCAACATGTGTCACACCACGTCAGCATTCCGTATGTCCCAGTAACTATTGCATATGGTTCCCCAAGTACCTTTGTATCTTACTTCTACACGTCCCTCGTTAGGAGTCTTGCCACTAAACGAACAGCTACATCAGACGTTCTCTAAAATTGGTGAAATTGGAATTTATAAATTCATAAGAACTACTGATCGATCTTATTCTCTCTTAGGTTTTTACTTTGCAGGTATTCAGCATAGCTTATTACTTTATTTGAATTTGATGATCACAATGGTGTTCCTTTTTCCCATTTAGGTTTCCTATTGCAATGGAGATTCAAAAATTCATCCGGCCATGCATAGCATGGTGCAGAATTGTGCAACACTTGGAAGAGAGATACGAATTTTATCTTCGAGTGTTGAAAAGATCCACTTATTGAAAAGCTCCACTTATTCTCTTTCAAGCCCTTGTCCAAGTGTCAGTTGTACAATGACCTCAATGATGTTGGTACAAATCCACAGACCCTCCACCAGTTCAAGTTCGTTTAGCTGGAGGAATGTCAGTCAATTCTGGTCGACTTGAAGTCAGGTACCATGGTCAGTGGGGTACTGTTTGTGATGATGGATGGGACATGAAAGACGCTGAGGTGGTGTGTCGTATGCTTGGTTACCCTGGAGTACAGGAATACATAACCACCAATTTTACACCAGTCAAGGGTAAAATATGGCTGAGATACGTCGGTTGTACAGGAAGAGAAACGTCGATTACAGACTGTAGTCACAATGGATGGGGTAATACAAACTGCTACCATGGGGAAGACGTTGGAGTGACGTGTATGACGAGTGTTTCATATGTATATGATTTTTTTAAAGTCTGGTTTTCTATTTTTTCATCCATGTTATTTAACACCATTTGAAGGGCAAATATATAATAAGATGAAGATACAGGGATTTATTTAACTAAATTAGTGGTTAAGAGTGGAAAAGGCACTTCATTTTCCAAGGAAGGGTATGAAATATATATGTTTTAGAGGTATTCCATGTGTTACGCAATTCTGCACCATGAGACGAATTTTTTAATCTTCATTCCATTAGAACCTAAATGGAAAAACAACACTATTGTGTTCATCAAATTCAAATGAAGTTATAAGCTATGCTGAATACCTGCAAAATAAAAACCTAAGAGAATAAGATCGATCAGTAGTACTTATGAATTTATAAATTCCAATTTTACCAATTTTAGAGACCAACGTCTGATGTAGGTGTTCGTCTAGTGGATGGCAAGACTCATGAACGAGGGACGTGTAGAAGTAAGATACAAAGGTACTTGGGGTACCATATGCAATCATGGATGGGACATATACGCTGCTGACGTGGTGTGTAACATGTTGAATTACTCCAAGGCAGTTACAGCAACAACTGCTAGCGTCAAAGGAACTGGTCAAATATGGCTTAAAGGTCTCCTTTGCACAGGATCCCAAGAATCTATTGATCAGTGTCTTCATGCTGGCTGGGGTAACACTGTTGGATGTGATCATAGGCGTGATGCTGGAGTGGTATGTGGCAATCTAACACAAGGTACAACTAGATAACTTTCAAAAATAACCCTTTCATAGGATCTTTGTTTATCTATTCAATCGTGTCAAAAAATAAGAATTTTATATCATCAAATGATGCTTCTTGCATTAGTGCGTTTTCCACTTTTATCAAATATTCAAGTTATACTTTTTGTCACCACGTTTATTAGAAAAGTTATGTATACATAATGTGCACCGTTACTGTCTTAGCATCAAATTAAGCAATGTAAGGGATGTGATTAGAGTGTTGGTTGTTTATTGAACACTATTTGTTTCAGAGGAGAAAGCGATCAAAGTTCGTCTGGTTGGAGATCAAAACCATACTGGCAAAGTAGAAATTCTGTATCAAGGGACCTGGGGAGTAGTGTGTGATGTTTGGTGGTGGGATATACGAGATGCTCACGTGATCTGCAGAATGCTTGGTTACGAGGCAGCTGAACATTTAATTCGGTACATTGAAGGAGAGATACCAAGAAGAACGCTCTTAAAATATATGGCATGCAGGGGTAGAGAAAAGTCGATAGCAGAGTGTGCTCACCTAGAATGGTGGAATGTTTATTTATTTTGCTCAAACAAACGCCTAGCTGGTGTGGTTTGTCAGACAAATGAAGGTAAGAAAGACAAATCTCTAATTTACTCTAATCATTCAATTATCATCACATCAAAGGCAATAATCTAAATGGTTCATTTGTTGATCAGACAATAGCTTTAGTAAAGCTCTACTTATTCTCTTTCAAACGCTTGTCCAAGGGTCAGTTGTACTATGACCTCAATGATGTTGATGCAAATCCACAGATCCTCCACCAGTTCAAGTTCGTTTAGCTGGAGGAAGGTCAGTCAATTCTGGTCGACTTGAAGTCAGGTACCACGGTCAGTGGGGTACTGTATGTAATGATGGATGGGACATGAAAGACGCTGAGGTGGTGTGTCGTATGCTTGGTTACCCGGGAGTAAAGGAACACCTAACTACAGACTTTACAACCGTCAAGGGTATAATATGGCTGAGAAACGTCGGGTGTACAGGAAGAGAAACGTCGATTACAGACTGCAGGCACAATGGATGGGGTAATACAGGCTCTTACTATAGATAGGACGTTGGAGTGACGTGTATGACGAGTTTTTCATATGTATATGATTTTTTAATCTGGTTTTCTATTTTTTCATCCATGTTATTTAACACCATGTAAAGAAAAAATATATAATAAAATGAAGATACAGGGATTAATTTAACTAAATTAGTGGCTAAGAGTGGAAAAGGCACTTCATTTTCCACGGAAGGGTATGAAATATATATATTTTAAAGGTATTCCATGTGTTACGCAATTCTACACCATGAGACGAATTTTTGAATCTCCATTCCATTAGAACCTGAATGGAAAAAAGAACACCATTGTGTTCATCAAATCAAAATAAAGTAATAAGCTATGCTAAATACCTGCAAATTAAAAACCTATAAGAATAAGATCGATCAGTAGTACTTATGAATTTGTAAATTTCAATTTCACCAATTTTAGAGACCAACGTCTGATGTAGCTGTTCGTCTAGTGGATGGCAAGACTCATGAACGAGGGACGTGTAGAAGTAAGATACAAAGGTACATGGGGAACTATATGCAATGATGGATGGGACAGATACGCTGCTTACGTCGTCTGTCCTATCTGGCTTGCAAGGCTTTATTGCTCGGGATCCGAAGAATCTATCGACCAGTGTCGTCATGGTGGCTGGGGTAACACTGGTGGATGTGATCACAGCCGTGATGCTGGAGTGGTATGTGGCAATCTAACACCAGGTACAACTAGATAAGTTACAAAACAAATCCTTTATATGATCTTTGTTTATCTATTCAATCGTGTCAAAAACAAGATAAAAGGTTTCAACCGAACATTCTTGCATTCTTTGCTATTTCTATCAAATATTCAAGTTGCTTTTAGGTAGAATAGCTACCTATTTATAAAGTGTAACATTACTTTCTGAAAGTCAAATCACGCAGTGTAAGGAATGTGATTAGAATGTTGTTTGTTCATTGAAACCTATTTGTTTCAGAGGAGAAAGCGATCAAAGTTCGTCTGGTGGGAGATCAAAACCATACTGGCAAAGTAGAAATTCTGTATCAAGGGACCTGGGGAGTAGTCTGTGATGATTGGTCGTATGAGTGGTGGGATATTCGAGATGCTCACGTGATCTGCAGAATGCTTGGTTACAAGGCAGCTGAAAACGCCATTCGGTACATTGAAGGAGAGACACCAAGAAGAATGCTCATGTATGGTGTGGGATGCAGAGGTAGAGAAAAGTCGATAGCAGACTGTGCTCACTCAGGATGGTGGAAGTATTCCTGCTCGAATAAACTTCTAGCTGGTGTGGTTTGTCAGACAAATGAAGGTAAGAAAGACAAATCTCTACTTTACTCTAATCATTCAATTATCATGACATCAAAACCAATCATCTAAATAATTCATTTGTTGATCAGATAAGAGCTTTAGTGAAGCTCTTCTCATTCTCTTTCAAGCCCTTGTCCAAGTGTCAGTTTTACAATGACCTCAATGATGTTGGTACAAATCCACAGATCCTCCACCAGTTCAAGTTCGTTTAGCTGGAGGAAGGTCAGGCAATTCTGGTCGACTTGAAGTCAGATACCATGGTCAGTGGGGTACTGTATGTAAATATGGATGGGACATGAAAGACGCTGAGGTGGTGTGTCGTATGCTTGGTTACCCTGAAGTACAGGAACACATAACCACCAACTTTACACCAGTCAAGGGTATAATATGGGTGAGCAACATTGAATGCACAGGAAAAGAAACGTCGATTGCAGACTGTAGTCACCGTGGATGGGGTAATGCGTATTGTTACCATGATGAAGACGTTGGAGTGACGTCTATTCAGGGTTAGTCATATCAATATGATATTTTTTTGAAATCTAGTTTTCTGTTTGTTCATCCATGTTATTTAACAACATGTAAAGAAATATTGGGAGATACAGGGATTTATTTAACTATTTCAATGGTTTAGAGTGGAAAAGGCACTTCATTTTCCACAGGTATGTATGTAATATATATTTTATAAAGGTCTTTCATGTGCTGCACAATTCTGCACAATGAGATGTATTTTTGAATCTCCATTCCAATATGAAACCTAAATGGAAAAAGAACACCCCTGTGATCATCAAATTCAAATAAAGCAATAAGCAATGCTGAAAACCTGCAAAGTAAATACCTAAGCGAGAATAAGATCGATCAGTAGTACTTATGAATTTATATATTTCAATTTTACCAATATTAGAGCCCGACGCCTGATGTAGCTGTTCGTCTAGTGGATGGCAAGACTCCTAACGGGCGACGTGTAGAAGTTAATACTTTCTGGCGTAATGTAGACGATAGTCAATGTCGGTAAAGCGTATCGTTCTCCAAGTTAAAGTAAAAAACAACTATACCTGATTTATACCTCTGTTATTATTTATACCCTGTTTTTTTGTTTGTTTTTGTTTTTGTTTAATAGACCGGTTTCTCAAGGTTGCGTGTGCATCCAACTTGACAGGCCACAAAACTGAAAATGCAAATTCAGTAAAATTGAGAAGCCAGTTTTATATTTAAAGAGGAGAATAATCGATTTTATGAATTCTACCTCACTTAAAAATGAAAACAGAAAGATTCTTAAGCTAGCACGTTTCTGTTTGTTACAGAAGCAAAGTCCAAGGTATCTGTTCGTCTATTGGACGGTAAGACTCCTAACGAGGGACGTTTAGAAGTTAGATACAAAGGTACTTGGGGTACCATATGCAATGCTGAATGGGACATATTTGCTGCTTACGTGGTGTGTCACATGTTGAATTACTCCAAGGCAGTAATAGCAAAGACTGCTAGCGTCAAAGGAACTGGTCCTATATGGCTTAAATTAAGAGGTTATGGTTGCTATGGACACGAAGAATCTATTGATCAGTGTCCTCATGGTGGCTGGGGTAACACTGGTGGATGTGATCACAGCCGTGATGCTGGAGTGGTATGTGGCAATCTAACACCAGGTACAGCTAGATAACCTACAGAACAAGATAATATTCATATGATCTTTGTTTATCTTTTCAATCATGTCAAGTCACAAGGTTATACGATCATCAAATGTATCGTAAAGTCTCGCAATATATTTTTTTTGTGACATCTTATCAAATGTCACTCGTTACTTTTTCTGACCACGTTGATTAGAATAGCTATCTCTATATATTGTGTATCTTTACTCTCTGGACATTAAATCAAGCAATGTATAAGGGACGTGATTAGAATATTGTTTGTTTATTGAAAGCTATTTGTTTCAGAGGAGAAAGCGATCGAAGTTCGTCTGGTGGGAGATCAAAACCATACTGGCAAAGTAGAAATACTGTATCAAGGGACCTGGGGAGTAGTGTGTTATTATTTGTGGGATACACGAGATGCTCACGTGATCTGCAAAATGCTTGGTTACAAAGCAGCTAAACACGCAATTCGGTTTATTGAAGGAGAGACACCAAGAAGAACTCTCATGGGTCTTGTGGGATGCAGTGGTAGAGAAAAGTCGATATCAGAGTGTGCTCACCGTGGATGGTGGAAGGTTTCTTCATGGTGCTCGAATAAACGTCTTGCTGGGGTGGTTTGTCAGGCAAATGAAGGTAAGAAAGACAAATCCGTACTTTACTCTAATCATTTAATTATCATCACATCAAGGCCAATCATCTAAATAGTTCATTTGTTGTTCAGATAAGAGCTTTAGTAAAGCTCTACTGATTCTTTTTCAAACATTTGTCCACGTGTCAGTTGTACTTTTACCTAAATGATGTTGGTACAAATCCACAGATCCTCCACCAGTTCAAGTTCGTTTAGCTGGAGGAAGGTCAGACAATTTTGGTCGACTTGAAGTCAGATACCATGGTCAATGGGGTACTGTATGTAAATATGGATGGGACAAGAAAGACGCTGAGGTGGTGTGTCGTATGCTTGGTTACCCTGGAGTACAGGAATACATAACCACCAACTTTACACCCGTCAAGGGTATAATATGGCTGATGAACGTCGGTTGTACAGGAAGAGAAACGTCGATTGCAGACTGCAGCCACTATGAATGGGGTAATACAAACTGTTACCATAGTAACGACGTTGGTGTGACGTGTATGAAGGGTTTCTCATATGTATATATATATATTTTTTTGAAATCTGGTTTTCTATTTGTTAATTCATGTTATTTAACACCATGCAAAGAAATTTAACTATATCAGTGGTTAAGAGTGGATAAAGCACTTCATTTTCCACCTATGGGTATGAAATATATATATTTATTATATAATTACCAATGAAATATCTATTTTTCTGTATTTCGAAAAATTGATATCTTCACACGTGAAAATAACATGTTATTTTCACGTGTGAAAATAACACCATTGCGATGCCTATTCAAAAATACACGGAAAGAATTGCCCGAAAAAGCCAAAACATACTTCATTGATAATTATATAATAAACAGAATATTACATGGCCGCTTGGAGATACGAAATTTATCTTCTCGTGTTGAAAATCATATGAATATCTTGCTTTGTAGCTTATCTAGTTGTACCTGGTGTTAGATTGCCACATACCACTCCAGCATCACGGCTGTGATCACATCCACCGGTGTTACCCCAGCCAGCATGACGACATTGATCAATAGATTCTTCGAATCCCAAGCAATAAAGCCTTGCAAGCCAGATAGGACAGACGACGTAAGCAGCGTATCTGTCCCATCCATCATTGCATATGGTAACTGAAGTTCGTTTGTATTTTACTTGCTTCTTTAAATAAATACTGCCAAAAAGAAAACTGACAGTATAAGCCAGTTCATAGTTTAAGAATCGTTTCCAGTGCGCATGCAATTTTATACTAAATTTCTCACTTTCTTTTGTTTAAAACTTCCTTTGTTCTTAATTAAACAAAAGAAGGTGAGAAATTTGAGATAAAATCGCATGCGCACTGAAACCAATTCTTAAACTATGAACTGGCTTATTCTCATTCGTGCTCTGTGCTACAGACAAGCAACATATCTATTTCAGAAGAGAAAGCCATCAAACATCGTCAGTTTGTTGTCTCCTTACACAGAACTTACCCATCTTACACTTCATTCCAACGTCTCCACTATGGTGACAGATTGCTTTACCCCATCCACGGTGACTGCAGTCTGCAATCGACGTTTCTCTTCCTGTACAACCGACGTATCTCAGCCATGTTATACCCTTGGCGGGTGTAAAGTTGGTGGTTATGTATTTCTGTACTCCAGGGTAACCAAGCATACGACACACCACCTCAGCATCTTTCATGTCCCATCCATATTTACATACAGTACCAGTAGTATAGGGAATGGGGGTTCCAGCGCAATCTCAACACGGGGTAAGACCCGCGTCAAAAATCCACCTACGGACGACCCCCACTCCAAGTGTGGTTGAGGGCAACAGCGCACTTAAATATGTTAGTCTATATATGGAGTGCGAAGAATGTAAAGAGTTCGTTAACGACTTTTGCATAATTTGTCTAAGACCTAAAGTTATCGTACCTAAGCCAGAACCCTTTTGGTGTTGTGGTAAGAAAATGCAAATAGAAGACGACACGTCAGCACAGTGTTACGAGTGTGGTAAGAATATTCGTAATGCCGTACCAAATGCTACCAGAGAGCAGTATTACGCCAATGGAGGTCGTACGAAGACCCCATATAAGAGATTAAAATACTTCAGGGACTGGATGAGTCATATCCAAGGTTTACATCCGATATATTTAAGCGACGAAGTAAAGAAGAAAATCATAGACCATTTAGAAGAGTCAACCCCGCAAAGTCTACGGAAAACGTTGAAAAAATTAAAACTAGGGAAATATTACAAAGCTATTCCCTATCTTTTGTCTGAAATTACCGGTAAGTCTATTCCTGAGGTTTCTGATATGACAAAAGCCGAGTGGATGTTTTGTCGGCTGGATAAGGATATTCCTTATTATCCTGATGTAATTTACGAAATATTTTACAAAATTGACCCCAACCACCCCCTGTTAGGATGGATTCCGAGGCGACAATAACATATTACGCGTAATAATTCGCCAAATAATTCACTGAATTTATATTACGCGTAATTTCTAGACTGACGTTCGATATGTAAATAGAATCCCGTCACGCTCTTTTCAAAGCAGATGTTTACTGAGCAAGCTTTCTTTGAAGCTCTTCTTTCGCTTCTTGGTAGATCTTTTTGCGAGATTCCTCGGAAAGATCTTTTACGACTGTTTTTTTGTTCCTTATGTCCGACTTTAATTTCTCGTATTTGTCTTCTTCGGCCAGAATAAGCGAGAATTCTACGTCGTCTATCTTTCTGTCACGCAAAGCCTTTGAGACAAGGTCGGTAATAGTATTTACTTTAGCCCTAGACAGAGCTATTGTCGTGTCATGCTTGGATATTTTCGTGGATAGCTTTTTCATAATACCCGTAGCAACAGCAGAAATAATACCACAGGTTGCCCCAACGCCGGCCAAAGGAACTCCAACGATTATTCCCGGCCCAGTAAGCGAAGTAGCAACGCCAGAGCCCGTTAACACAACAGATATGGATCCTGAAGTTATCGCAATCTTATGTAGCGTACTCCGGGCTCTAACGTACTTTTTTCTAACTTTTTCATAGTGTTTTGCCTGCCCTTCCAAGTAAGCCAGGATTAAGTTCGCTTTATTAAGCCTGAAATTCTCCGCGTTTAATTCGTTAGGACCTGTATCCTTAGTGGTAGCGTGATAATTGGGAACATCTGGGTAAAACTGAGGTGCTGATGGTATAACATCCATTATATATACTAATGTACGACGCTTTTGGGAATGATATTGAGGAGCAGCCACATCACGACAACAGGGATTATGCCAACTGGAGAGCATTTAGGAAGATGTTTCCGCATGCAGACCCTAGTAAGTTTGAAAGAAGACCCGATGGGATTTACTATGAAGGCTCCAGAATGTACAGCAATGCGGACTTGGAGCCAAAGAACCCAAAACCCGAGCATAAAGAAAGGCAGCCTAATTTTCCAGAGAATTTATTACCGGCAACGGAGGATTACCCATTTTACGATAACAAAGGTGGCGCAAATGACTTTGCTAAGATGGTTACCTCCTTAGAAATCCCCGTGGGCCCTACGACTTTCAAAATAAAAGTCAGAGACATCTTTAGAGAAACTGCCATGAAACATACCTCAGGGAAAGAATCCAGAGAATGGTTATCAGGTCCCAACATGCGGTATTGGCCGCAGCAGTTAAACTTTGCTGTCTGGGCTGCTACTAAAGGATGCGGTATAGCCGCGGACATGTTCCATATTCCTTTCCTGCGATTTCATGTTGCTTTTACTATTCGTAGGATATTGTTTGAGTTAGGAGCACCGCTTCCTAGTGACACTATCTTTAAGCCGAAGGATAACAAATATGACAAAGTCGCATGGGAGCGATTAAGGAATGAGTTTAAGCTTACCAACCCTGATTTTCGCAACAAAGAGGGTGCCGCCCATGGTTTAGGAGAGACTTACACCTATGCTTCGTATGTTGGCGCCAGCATAGAAACTCCGGGTATGGGGTATCCTAGCAGATGGGAATTCTCCGACTTAGGGGGTAAAGCGTCAAAAGGTGACTTGATTTACTTCATAGAAAGCAAAGAGAAATATCCTTGGGCGCCTTTCTTTGCCGCAAAGGGCATTGGTCTAAAGAATCTCGCAAGGATTAATCGAAGCATCGAAGCCTTTGTTTACTGCATTCTAGGGGCCCAGGTTAGCACTCGCAGCCCCATCGTAGATGCCTCCGGTGTGTCGCAGGAAACGCAACAAGTATTCCTTGTCCTCTTCGAAAGCGCTGTTATCGAGAATGAGATCTCTAAGTCGGTGCAGAGATATCAACTTGCAGTGCAGCAGTCTAAAGTGCGACTGGATTACGCTTTGTCACCTGGTTGTTGGCTAATGCCAAGTAATTTGGTCATCAACGCCGATTCCGTCGTGTGTTACAACAACAAACTTCAACGAGCTACTAAGGATATGAAGTTTGGGGTGAATGACGTGAACTCTGACACTCTTAGGAACATTCCCCATTTCGTGGAGAAGCCAAAGAAGGAGCACGTAGAAAAACCATCAAAGAAGGCGCATGTAGAAAAGCCACCAAAGAAACCAGTAAAGAAGGTTACCGAGGAATATGACCATAACTTACTAAAAGCCGGTCTAGCAGCTGCAAGCATTGGTCTGAGCTATTATATATGGCGATGAACAACCCCTACGTAGCTGGAGTAGATTGCGTCTATACGACTTACACAGGCGAGAAAAAATACAACCAGGCATCTTGGGTTGATGTCACGGGCATGGCTGTAGACTTGAACTACTCAGGGAAGAAGTTAATCCTTTGTAGTATTTGCATGGGCACGAGCAGTCACGCCAACGTGGGCTTCAGGTTCCTGGATGACAATGGCATACTGCAACCTATGAGAAATAAGACAAACAACAGGGAGCCTACGCATTTCTCCGTAGAGCCCAACCCCGGCAGCGCCGAAAACATCTCGGTTTGGACTTTCCATATGGTTGCTAATTGCCACGGGAAGGTAAAGCTGCAAATGAGAGTAGACGACACGGGCGTAGTAACGATAAATAGCATACATGACCAAAGAGATCGACCTTATAATCACGCTACCATTAGCACTCTTACGGTGCTTAGCCTTTAGAAGCAAATTTATTTGCTGAAATATATGAATCCACACGCGAAGGAAGATTGGTTTCTCCATTACCTGGAGGAAAAGGAGTACGTGGGCGACAAGTGGCAATACGCCGGATTGTGGGTGGAGGTTGGAGGCCTGGGATTGATCATGTGCACTATTTGTATTTCGGCGGGGTACTCATGCAATGCCGGTTTTAGGATCGTTGATGAGAATAACCACCCATTACCGCCATACAGGGTAAAAAGTAATACCAGACATCCAGTTCATTTTTCGTCGGAGCCCGTTCCTCCGCAAGCGGAAGACATAACGCCGGTAACTTTCCATATGATAGCTAATTGTCAATATGAAAAGCTTCAAGTTCGCCCCAGCGATGGTAACGGCCGCATACGAATAAATGCCGCCCCGACTGTTAACCCTTCGACGGATGCTACTTGGAATCATAAGCCCATTAGCACCATGAGCGTGCTGCCGCTAGTTCCGCATTATCAAGGCGGCGCGAATACTATCTTTACTTATCCCCAGTCGAGAACACCTCGGGCGCCCGACGACGATAAGCCACCAGTAATACACGAGGATAAGATTAACCCTTCATCTTCTTCAGGAGTACCACTCCAATAGCTACGACTAATATCCAAATGTTATTCCCCACAAACTTTAGCAGTTCTCCGCCGGCCCTAAGCGCTAGGCCAAGAACGCTACCCAGCAGCCCAGGAAGACCGGCTGCCATCTTTTTTCCCAAGTCCGTCAGCCCATTGCCTAATTTCTTTACGCCCGCGCCCGTAGCCTTAAGCGCGCTAAGGATTACGCCTACTACGCTCGAAATAGCAACCGCAAATGCCAGCGGAAGACCATACTTCAAAAGGGCTCTTTTTACCTTTTCCTTGGTGGTAAGTCCCAATTCTCTTTCCAGGTTGGCCTTTTGCGCTCGTAATTCCGCGACTCTTTCCTGAAGGGCTTCTAATTCCTTTTGTGCTGCCTCCCTTTCCTCTTCGGGACGAGTTTGGTCATTAATTATTTCCTGCTGCCGCTCTATTTGTCCCTCCAGGTCTTCAATAGCCCGATCTCTTTGCCGGATTTGTTCTTCCTTAGTGTTAATTTCGGCAACCAACTGCCGCCGTTCCTCTAAAGAGCCAGCTATGGTGGTACGTAAGTTCTTAGCTTCTTCCTTGCTTATGTCTAGGTCTTGCAGGGCAAGTTCGAAGGCCTTTTGGGCTTGGTCCCTATCGCGTAGGGCGTTGTCTGTTTGTTCTCTCATTTCTATTATTCTTTGGTTTTTATCGTTAAGTTCTCTCTTTTGAGCATCGAGAAGTAGTCGGTTTTGTCGCATGTATTCTGCCTCCCTTTCCTCCATTGTTTCCTTTAGTCCTTCGACTTCCCTTATCGCCTCAGCGCCCTTTTGTTGCCGCTGCATTAGGGTCTTGAACTTTTCAAAGGCTTCGCTGGTGTTTTCATCGTTTTCTCTTAGTCTTTCCACCAAATTAGGCCTTCCTAATGCGTTTTTGATTTCTTTTGGGAGATTACTGGTGAGCCTGTCGGAGTCTCTCCTTTGGTAGAGATTATACCACTTATCCCTTCCTTGGTACTGGATTTGAATTTGCCCCTTATCTCCGGTTTGGAAATTAAGGCGGGCCAAGTCCACATTTGGAAATTTCTCCCTTACGTCGTCTAAAAGCCCCCTTAGCATTTCGGTTCTTAGGTCCGTGGAATCCAAGTTTTGCAATTCCAAATATTCTGGAATAGGTCGCCCTGGGTTCCTTGATTGCCACTTATCCTCTAAGGAACGCCAAGCCTCGCGGGCCCTGCTGCCATACTTACCCCTTAATTTCGTAAAGAGGCCTTGCCCGTCAACGTTGTCATTAGGAAGTAAAGACTCGTATTCTTCGTCGTTAATATCTACTTGACCTTCTTCGGTAAGGGGATCAAAATCCGTTCCTTCTACTTCCATTATATATGATAAGCTCAAAGTTAAATCCCAACGTATTACCTAAGCAGGTTGGCGGACTGAAAGCAGAACGCACCTTTCACCGGGTCACATTCACACCTTCTAGCGCAAAGCCAGGAGAAACCTTGTACGTAGGCATGCCCCGTCTAACGGATAACCTAGTCTTAGTTCCTGGCACCTTGGCTTTGAGGTTTGACCTAGCGGTACAGTCAAGCCCCACAGATGAAAGGATTATCGTTAACAACGTGGGTCGCAACATTGTTTCTAAGATGCGCGTAAAGTTCGCCGGGGAATCCTTGCTGGACTTAAATAGGTACGATCTGTATACCACGTACAAAGACTTATGGTTAACAGCATTTGACCGCGCGCAAAGGATAGAACAAGGAATTGGTAGTGTCATTCTACGTAAGGTCCGCACACCTACGAAAACGCAACCTACTGACGGCAGCGGAGAAACCGCAGTGGCAGACGCAAAGCGAATAAAGACAGCCTATGGTAGCAAGTATGTCATACCACTGGACTTTGAAGTAATCACGAATCACGGCGCGTATTACCCAAGACAGTTATCCGAGCTACAGTTTGAAGTAACTTTAGCAGATGCTAATAACATTATTGGTGGGCTAAGCACTGCACTTACCACAACAACCCCATACTCTATTACCAACTTAGAATTACAGTACGAGACCGTGTACAGCGAAGAGCTGGCCCGTAGCGCTGGCATGGAATACAGCTCCGGCAAGGCATTCCTTTACGACCACGTAGTGATGTATAAGACGTTCAGCTTCCTGGATAAGACGGATGAGGTTATCAACCAAAGCATTAACCTCCCGCGAAGAAGTCTCACGGGGTTAATGCTGGTGTTTGCCAAACCCTACGAAGCCGGTAAGCGCGACTCCGAGGCCTTTCACAACCCCAACATTACTAACGTGGGGGTCAACATAAACGGCGTTCCAAACAAGGTCTACTCCCAGGGGATAAAGCCCGCAGACATGTACAGAGAGGCCATGCGCAAGTTTGGCGACCAAATTAGCCCCGAGGAATTCTTTAAGAATAAGTATGCGCTGTGGATTGACATGCGCACCATTAACGACGAAGACCTACATGGTCAAGGCCTCCGTCTAGTAAATACGCAGGATGGCATAACATTGGAAATCAAACGCACCAAGAATGCCTCCGCGGGCGACGGTGATAAAATAAACTGCTACGTCTTCGTCGTGTCTGACGCGCAACTGAGCGTAGAAATGAACCAATTGAAAAGCGTTGCCTACTAGGACGGCTGAGGAATGAAGTCGTCAATGTTAAAATATTTCTTGAATATACAATGCTTCGCGTATTTGAAAGCAACGGTACGAAACTGCAAGTCGTGCAAGGCGATAAATTGTACTTCAAAGCAAAGGAAGTAGCGGCCGCATTGGGCTACGAACGCCCAAAAGATGCAATTAAGGTGCACGTTCGCGATAAATACAAGGTAAGGCTTAGCGAACTTAGAATGGAGGTGAATCGCCTCCCTTCCAATTCACACCCACATTCCCTGTATGTGAACGAATCCGGGTTGTATCAGTTGATATTCTCCTCGAAGATTGGGTCCTCGAAGAAGTCCTACCCGCGTTGAGAAAGACGGGTAAATATGCGATGGACAAACGCTTCGACAGCCCGAATAAATTAGTTTTTAAGATAGAAAATGAAGCTGACCTGCATGCAAAGGTAGTCGATTACATGCGTAGGTTTTACCCTGAATTCATCATAGCACCAGGCCTTGGCGAACTTCAAGATTCAGACCGCAAGCGAATAACCTGCTGGCGAAAAGGCTACCAAGCCGGTCAACCCGACCTCTTAATCCTAAATGCGCATAAGAAATACCGCGGGTTGTGTATTGAGTTGAAAACCCCAAAAGGAAACGGTGTCTTGTCCGCAAAGCAATCCAAAAAAATTGCGCAGCTTGACGTAAATGGTTACCTAACGATGGTTAGCAACGATTACGACATCATCTGCCGTGCCCTGATGGATTACGCGGATGGCATTCGTATTCCCTGTAAGGGCTGTGTAAAGCGGTTTAAGTCCTACGCCACTTTGAAAACGCACCTAAAGATATTCCATAGGTATAATGAAGCTCAGCTTGACTCACTGGCGTGATCTTGTCCACGGTAAAGCATACGAAATAAAAAATTACGTCGTCTTCGAAGACATCGACCGTTTACGGTTAGTCCTCAAAGACTTAGAAGGCAAGGAATATTCCCTTTGGGCGCCGGATTGCGTGCGGTACGTAATTCAGGGCGAGGAATTCACCCACTTACGCAGCTATGGTAAGGTAAATGGCCGATGGAAGTTTGACATTGAAAGAAGAGTCACTCCATCTCCTCTTTGTAGTTAAGCGCGTCTGCTAAAGTCCGCTGCGCTTTAGGATCCGCGGAGCACCAATGCCCCACAAAGGATCCTTCGGAGAATACCCTGTCGCAATGAAGGCAGGTGTATTTTTTACGCGGTGGCTTACAAGGGGTAATGCAGTCGGCAGGTAGTTCGCAAGTAATACAGTCCATATATTGAAAGGGTAATTAGAATGCCTCCCAGAAAGGCAGCTGCGTAGGCTAGCATATACCTTTAAAAGGGGTCCTTATTTTTATTTATTATTATTAATGAATAAAAATAAGGATGGGATTTGAGACTCTTTGCGCAAACCCTACCTTACTATTAAAGGCCCCAAGAAATGCTATTTCAAAAGTGTCTCAGAATGTTTACGATAAGGTTAAATCTTTGTTAAGACACCCCGGAAACTATTTCAAAGAGTGTCTCAGAATGTTAACAATAAGGTTAAATCTTTGTTAAGACACCCCGGAAACTATTTCAAAGAGTGTCTCAGAATGTTAACAATAAGGTTAAAGCTTTGTTAAGACACCCCGGAAACTATTTCAAAAGTGTCTTAGAATGTTGACGTTTAGGTTAAATCTTTGTTAAGACACCCCGGAAACTATTTCAAAGAATGCCTCAGAATGTTGACGTTTAGGTTAAATCTTTGTTAAGACAGTTGAAGATATGTTCCTCTTCTCTAACACAAACACAACGATCGCACTCCTGCCTCCAATACTCCCTTTTAGTCCACGGAACGCCTTGGGCGCGTTCGAAAGAGGGGAAAGTACGGACTATCTTCTTATGGTAATCTATGCGATTCCTTAAGTAATCCTCTTTATGCGGGCAGCGACACATCAAATCCGCACATTGGTAGCAATCCACGCCTTCCAAGTCATACGCCCCAAAGAGAAATCGATAATTCACTTCATGCGTTCTCCGGTGCGTCTGTAAACGTTGACGACTACTAAGTATCTTATTACAGAAACTACACTGTCTGGTTCGATTACAGACGCCGCTTTTCAGATGCTGCTGCATTTCGAAGGGGTTGGGGAATTCCTTATTACAGTCCTTACAAAGCCCACAAATGCGTTTATCCTGATGTTGTTGCATCTTTTGAACGGTGCTGAATTCCTTACCGCAATCCTTACAAGCGCGGCTAAGGGGTTTCTTTGTACAAACGCCGCGACGAACGTGGTATCGAAGTCTTTGTTTGGTGCTGAACACCTTCTTACACAACAAGCAGTCCATATATACTTAACAATATCTTAGCCTCCATTTAACATCCTTAACAAAGATTTAACCTAAACGTCAACATTCTGAGGCATTCTTTGAAATAGTTTCCGGGGTGTCTTAACAAAGATTTAACCTAAACGTCAACATTCTGAGGCATTCTTTGAAATAGTTTCCACGCATACTTAACAAAGATTTAACCTAAACGTCAACATTCTGAGGCATTCTTTGGAATAGCTTATGGGCGACTTAACAAAGATTTAACCTTATTGTAAACATTCTAACACACTTTTTAAATAGCATATACTTAACAAAGATTTAACCTTATTGTCAACATTCTACAGGGGATATCGCATGAAGTCCTTAACGGACTCCTTAGCCCACGTCGCCATCGTCAAAAGCGCACCAAACCGTTCTGCACGCTTCAGACCGCACATTTCATCGTACAACTCCTGCACGCGCTCTTTTAACCGGTCTATCTCCTCCCTTTGCATTTCTATGGTGTGTCTTTTATCTTTTGCGTCGGCGACAATTCTTTGCACTGCTTCCACTGGCTCCATCTATATATCTAGTGAAAATCCCTGTGATTTTCTAAAATATAAATGAACCCAGATCACATGCCTTGTAACGCTTTAATAGTAGGACCCACCGGCTGCGGAAAGACCCAGTTCGTGGTAGAGCAGCTATTAGGACCCTTTAGATACCGTTTCGACTACGTCGTGCTATTATGCCCCACCTACGTGAATAACCGCACCTGGACGGGCATAGGAGTGAAAGATGACGACTTCTTTGTAGATATCTTAGATCCTAACGAGTTATCCGGCCATCTTAAGTTTTGGCACAAACAATTCCCCAAGAATACGCAAACCCTCCTTATACTGGATGACATTGCCTGCGGGGACGACGTAAAAAAGCGCACCTCCGAGCTCGTTAAACTCGCCTTCAGCGGTAGACACGACAATATCAGCGTTTGGTTGCTCTCGCAGCAGCTTACCAGCGTCTCTAAGCCTTTTAGGGAAAACATAGGCTCTCTCGTAGTATTTTATACTCCAAGTAAGTCTGACCTGGAAACCATCTTAAGCGACTACGGCGGTGAGATAAGCAAGGAACAGTTACACGAATACATGCGGCATTTAAAAACGCACCAACATTCCAAGATGATCTTCTCTTTGAGGTTTCCGTATTCCATTAACATATATGGACATTGAGCAGCTCTTAGATGAAGTCCCCGCGCAGTTAGACGAAAGTAACCTTAAGGAACAACTCAACATCCTTGTGTCTTCGGGGAAGTGTAAAGAAATGATAGGCAAGGAACTTACCCATGAGCAAGTTAATAAGTTGTCGGAAGAGGAGGTTAAGAAGTTCCATAAGAGGTACGAGGCTGCCCTTGCAAGTAAGACCACGGACGCCGTAGCAGACTCCGCTATCCGACTTGCGACTAAATTGCTTGGACTTGCACTGCCTATAGACGACGTGGAGCAACTGCGGAAGGACATTAGCGAGGACTATGTCATCGCCCAAGAACTTAAGATAACCTGCGGGTGGTTGTCTTTGAAGTGCGGTAAGTTAATGGCAGTCGCCTCTGCGGCACTTCACGTAGCTCAGCATGTCGACTTGAAGGAACTTGCGGGCACCTTTGGTGCCTCTTGGAAGGACTTCAAGAAGGACAGAGAAGTCGAAAAGGTCTTCCAGGCAGCACTTGCTGAGGTACCTGATCAAGTCGCCTCAAGTACTTAGTCAAGTCGTTGTCAAGTCACCTCAAGTACTTAGTCAAGTCGTTGTCAAGTCGCCTCAAGTACTTAGTCAAGTCGTTGTCAAGTCGCCTCAAGTACTTAGTCAAGTCGTTGTCAAGTCGCCTCAAGTACTTAGTCAAGTCGTTGTCAAGTCGCCTCAAGTACTTAGTCAAGTCGTTGTCAAGTCGTCCGTAAGTCATTGTCAAGTCGTCATCAAGTTACTTGTCAAATCCTTCAAGTCCCTTAATATAAGATGAGTGGCACCGAAGAACAACCACCCGTAGAAGATACCAAGATTACCAAGGCTAAATCTCCGGGCAGAGTCGCTGCCGGAAAGAAGCTCGCGGAGATGAATAGGAAGAACAAAGCCAAAAAAGAAGAAAAGGTGGAGGAAAAAGAAGAGGAATCCTTTATTAATCCGGGATACGTCATTGGCGCGTTAGGAGTCGCTATAGCAGCAGGCAGCCTCTACTTACAATGGCGGGCTACGAAGCCAAAAGTAGAACCACCAACATATCACGCACCTGTGGAGCCGGCTGTTAGAAAAAGTAAGATCCCTGAAATGGAGTAGATTTATCACCCGCGGCGACCTAGATTTTCCTTCTCGCTTTGTAATATAATGTCAACCACGTTATTGAAAACTGTTGAAGAAGCAGCTATCATTACTTCCATTGTTGCGGGTATTGGTTGGGTAGGTAAGAAAGTGCTCAAAGAAGACTTTACTGAAGACCCAAG
Organism: Actinia tenebrosa; assembly: GCF_029948245.1. NCBI lineage: Eukaryota > Metazoa > Cnidaria > Anthozoa > Actiniaria > Actiniidae > Actinia > Actinia tenebrosa. Next base: position 5,219,883 of record NW_028292584.1, read on the forward strand.
CAAGAGCTTCGCTAATTTTGCTAAAATGACCGCTGCCGTAGGCGGGGCTATCATGGTAAAGGATTACCTACGGAAAGAAAAGTACCTGCCTAACATATAAATGGCTAGCGTAGTCGTAGGCGGAGTTATTGCAGCTTTAGCATTCACTGGAGCTAATTATGGTGGTCAGTATTTGGATAGATTAGTCAGAGGTGATCGCAGCGGAGATTTAGCCGCCGAAAGGAAGAGGCATGATTTAGCGCTGGAGAAATATCAGCGGGACGTGGCAGCTTGGAATGAAAAAAGACAAGCTTACAGGGATTGGTTGGATAAGAACTACCAAGACAAGATGCAGGCGGATAAGAACTTTGAAAACACAGACTACGCCTTTAAACTTTATGCGCAAGCACACCCCGCGGCATTGACGGGGTTAAGAAAGCCCCAGTTCAAGAATTACTACCAGCCTTCTAAGAAACAAAAAGATAGTGAGTTGGTATTCGTGGGAGTTGCAGGGCTGGCGGGAGGCGTAGCTTTGGCGTATTTAGTCTAAGTCAGCAAGCGTAGCTTACTTCTAGAAGGAAACTGTGTTTCCTGAAATATATGATCGTCTTTTTGGAAAGCGACAAGAATGACTTTACCACTTATCTGAATCCCCCCATCAAAGCCCATAAGGTTAGGCTCATAAGTTGCTCTTTGTACAATTCTTGGTATAACCTGATTAGGGGCATAGTCACTGAGCATACAGGAGGATCTAACTATCAAGCCGTATTGCTGCCCGATGGACATTACACACCAATCACACTGGCCAAGGAATTAGCAAAACACGGTTATACTCTCACCACAGGATTGCCGCACGAAATGACCCTCAAACATAATATGTCAAATTATTCAATGACTTTTGGAAAGTCTGACCCATTGGGATCTTTATTATGTGCTTCAGGCAAGACGATTACCAACACAGCCATACCTGTGAAATGGAAAGTCGCATCCTCTTACGAAGTCTATTGCGATTTAGTCCATAGTTACAACAATGGAGAAAAGTCTTCTCTTATGTCCAAATTCCTACCTAAGGGTAATCCATTTGACCTGGTAGAATACACTCCCATTTCTTTAAGCTATGATTTGTCTAATTTGGTAGAAAGCATAAACATCACCATTAAAGTGGACGGAGAGACGGTGGATTTCAATGGACGTCAAATCAATCTCGTCCTGGAATTCATATAATGGGCCGCGTAGAGGACAAACTCAAAAGGATTTACTATGGACCTGAAGGCTATTGGAGAGGAGCATCAGCTATCAAGAAACTCGCGACCGCGGCCAGGGTATCAGAAGAAACGGCTAAGAACTGGCTAAGAAAACAAACCCTCTGGCAGGTTTATCTTCCCGTGCCCAAGTACATTCCCAGGCCCAGCTTCACCGTAAATACCCCCAACGAGGTTCATCAGGCGGATTTGCTTTTCTTACCGCACGATAAGGTGAGAAAAAAGACCTATAGATACGCTTTGACCGTAGTTGATATCGCAAGCAGATACAAGGACGCCGAACCCATAACCAGCAAGGATTCTGGGGAAGTCGCAGAAGCCCTAGGTAGGATTTATAAGCGCGTCTTGAAATGGCCTAAGCTGCTGCAAGTGGATGCGGGGACAGAGTTTATGGGCGTGGTTACCAAGACCCTGAAAGACCACAGCACTAAGATTAGGAGAGCCGAAGCTGAGTACCACAGGGGTCAGAGCATCGTCGAAAGATTTAATAAGACCTTGGCCGAGCGCCTCTTTGGGTACCAGTATTGGAAAGAGCTGGAAGATCCCTCCAAACGCAACAGGGAATGGACTCAGAGGCTCCCCCAGGTCGTCGCGGCTTTGAACAACGAGGCGGCCAGGGCTACGGGGATAAAACCCAAGGATGCCATAAAAAAGAAACACGTGGAACACAAGTCCTTCGTCAGAAGTTCGAGGGCGGTCTTCCCCCATGAAAAAAAATTAGGTAATGTCACAGTCCGATATCTCTACGGACCGGGTGAATTAGAAGGAGGATCCAAAAGAGCTACGGATCCTAATTGGTCTTTGGAAACTTACCAGATCCGAAGCGTAATAGCTAAGAAGGGTCAGCCCATCTTGTATTATCTTCACGATGGCCCCACACGTGGGTTCGTCATGGAAGAACTGCTTATCGTGAGATGTCCGAATGCTATCGTATGCACTCCGTCATCACACATCCATCGCTTACCGTCAAATGCAGACAGCGACACCTTCTCCTGCGTGACGTTATGTATCTGATGACCATAGCTGCGCAGGCTGTTCATCTTATGCCGCTGTTCCTTGCGTGTTCGTAATACGTTGAGGTAGGACTCGTGCGTAATGTCCTTCTTAACCACGTACTTTTTTACGCCTTTAGCTTTCTTTTCTACGCCGTCTAACTTTAGCACGCTGTACATCTTTGGTTTCAGACCCACGTACTCTACTATGGGTTTTCCTAACATTTCGTCTTTCATCTTCCCAATTACCTTCTTATTCTTCGCAGAGTAAAGGAAGTGCTCCTTCGGGTAACCGCTGGTGTCGTACTCGTCTATGTCGGGGAGGCAGTCTTTGTAAACGTCTTCCGTTTGCACTTCTAGAATTAGGGAGTCGGTGTCTGTGTACAGGAGGCGACAGCGGTCTCCGTACTTTGGCTTAAGCTTATCGTAGTAGAACTCATACATAAGCAGCTTCGATAGATCCAGCACCGTAAAGCCTGTGTAAACGGGCTTGTTTAGTAAGAGGTTTGCCCTTTTCATGTGAATCACGTAGAAGTTCAGCATTTCTACGTATCTAACGAAGCCTGGCTGTGACACGTATGCTTCTGCTTCCTCTTTGGTGCTGACTATTTTTACGCTTACGCGCTTGCGGATGTTCTCCATTGTCTTTCCGAACACGCTGTTGTTCATCAGTTTGAAGAGGTTTTTCTCGAAGTCATTTTTCGCTGCGGTACGCTTTTGCGTGTTAAAGTCAATGTAGGGGCGCATCCAGGGTTCCTGCGTGAATTTTAGGACTCTGTGGATCTTCTCTAAGCGCATTCCGTGTCCCACGTAGAACTGCAGGTTGCGGTAATGTACCACATACTTCTTCTTATCCATCAGGTTCATAGTTAGTTTCCTGTACGGTTTGTAACCAGGGCACATTTGCTTTTGCAGCGGACTTAGCTGCTTAAATGGTATCTCTATCGCTTCTGGTGCTAAGGGGAACTCATTGTGTTCGTCGTGCAGGCGCTCTGGGTACTCCAGATCCACTTCTAAGACGTAACCCTTGTCTTCCTCCTTTCCTACCTGCATGTAGAAGTCTATCGGCTTCACTGGATCCCATTCGAAGTCTCTCACAGGTAGGTACTGTGACATTGCCCAACCATAAAGGTTATTCGCATCCAGGTAGTAAATGTATGTGGTTGGTTTCTCTGGGTCGTGCTCTACTAAGGGGTTGTTTGCGCGGGCGTAACGTCGGCTGGGTCCGCATACGCCGCCACGAATACCGTCTTCCATAAACCGATACATGTCGTACTCCGTTAGGAGATCCAACTGCGCATTTGTCTTCTTTAACAAAGCACTCCAGCTGAGCCCAGGAGCCGTGTAGAAATTAGCGGGATCCAACCCGTAGTATTCCATTGCCATCTTTCGAAAGCTTTGGAAAACATCTGCGAGCAGCACTACGTCTGAACGTAGGTAGATGTCGTGGTATTCTCCCATATTCTCACAGGAGTACTTTTCCCACACATCTAACGCATGCTGGTACTCCTCGTCCTTTATACCGGACTCGTTTAGGGTGCTGTAGAATCTCTCTTTGGGTGGTAGGGGTTCTTCGAATCGCTCCCAGGAATCCATGTATTCATATGGGTAGACTCCTTTCCTTTCCGCGCCATATTGACTGGAAATGGGAAAGTTGGTGTTATACTTTACGAGGTTTGCTAAGGAGTCCGCCATAAACTGCTGCGAATCTAAGAACTTTAGCTTACCCACAGTTACGGACATGTAGCGCTCTTTGTTGTTGGGTATGCATTTGACGTCGGAGCCGTCTGTTCCTTGTAGTAGCAAATGGGAGTCGTACCCGCGGAGGTTGTGAAAGAACACCGGAATCTCCATATCTGGATTTACTTTGAAGTTTATATTGCATTTCCAATGAGCCGCTCCTCTGTATTTACCCGTGATGTGGCAGTGATCCCTAACCTTATCCACATAGAAATCCTCAACAAATGCTTTGTGGCAGTGAATGCAGTGCGTGGAGGGCTTTCCCGGCTTCTCACCTTTCTTAGCATACTTCCCGCATTTAAAATGAGCTTCTCCTAGATACTTTCCATCTTCATCCCACGCTTTCTTGGCTCGTCTTCCAAACTGAAGAAGCGTATGTTGGCAAATGTGGCATTTTTTTGCCTTGTTAAAAGCCTCCTGGTTCTCTTTGGTAAATTCCATCTTCTTTGGACGTCTTAATTGTTCTCTAATCTCCCCCTCCTCTTCTCGCAATGCTTCTAGAAACTCATTAGCTGCGTTCTTACCTCGGTAAATCACAGGAGGGTTTGCTTTACCGTCTGATCTGACTACTATGTAACCAAAGGAGCAGATCTCGTGTAATCCTACCTTATTCGTGGCACCACGTTTCTGCTCTTCCTTAGTTATCAACGCTTCGAAGTCTGCATATATCACGTAAGGCACTTGCATCTGCTTTTGATGGTCTGCGTATGAAAGCTCTTTGTTGGTGGGCATCTGGATCCGTTGCGCCACTTCTTCGACTCCGCGGCAGATCTCATCGTGTTTCTTTAGGGCATTTAAGGATGTAAATGACAGCAAGCAGCAGTCGCAGAAGTACTTTTTGCCTTTGTGCTTAGTATGTCTGTAGAATAGTCTGCTAATGTGTTTAACCCATGAGTAGTGTCCGCCGTGGTAGAATAAGTGTACGCGCTCTCCTTTACTTTTTGACAGAACTAACGGTACTATCGTCTGCTCTCTGACTCCGTAAACGTTAATTGCTAGATCGTTTATTTCCTCAAATATGGGGATGTCTATCAACTGCATGGGAAATTCCACACCATCCCACTCTAAATCATCTGTGGGATACTTACTTGTCCTACAGGGATCCTTCTCTGCTGGATACAGTGCAGACCTGATTGCCCACATAAAGCATCGATTGTCTTCATTCTTCACGTTTACAATAGCCTTCTTCCTTTCTACCCACGTTGGTAGCGGTACGTAACTCCCCCCTCGAATGGGTACGTACCTGGCTATACTTATCTCTATTCCTTCAACCTCCTCTACTGTCCAACCCGATCCTTCTTTCGTGTAGTTAGACAGCGACTCCATTATTGCTTCTAAGGCTTCACTGAGTGACCTATCCAGATTCGTGGATTCTAATATCACTAACGACTTTGATCGCAACATTGCTGTCGTCATTACCTCGTCTTTTGACAAACTTACTTCTACCATTATGCTCGCTTTCAGGGCTCCTAATTCTTCTATACCTTTTCGGAGAGTCCTTTTAACCTTCCTTTCTGACTGACGCCAAAACTGTCTAACGTCAATCTCACCGTTACCGGGTATTGACACCGTGCTGAAGTTGCTTTGGGATTCCATCTATATAATAGGAAATATTTTATACCTAATACCAAGCACTTTTTAGGTCGTCGTAGTCGTACTCACAGTCCTGACAATGCCAAAACAATTTAACCTTAGTCTCAAACTTCTTACCACATCCACAATCATAACTGCTCATACACTTCGTCTTCATTTTCAAATGCTTTTTCAAATCCGCTTCTTTCTTAAAAGTTCTCTTACATCCTTCGCACTCCATATATAGACTAACATATTTAGGTGCGCTGTTGCCCTCAACCACACTTGGAGTGGGGGTCGTCCGTAGGTGGATTTTTGACGCGGGTCTTACCCCGTGTTGAGATTGCGCTGGAACCCCCATTCCCTATACTACTGTACCCCACTGACCATGGTACCTGACTTCAAGTCGACCAGAATTGACTGACTTTCCTCCAGCTAAACGAACATGAGCTAGTGGAGGATCTGTGGATTTGTACCAACATCATTTAGGTCATTGTACAACTGACACTTGGAAAAGTGTTTGAAATAGAGTCATTTTAGCTTTACTAAAGCTCTTGTCTGATCAACAAATGAACTATTTAGATGATTGACTTTGACGTGATGATATTTGAATGATAAGAGTAGAGTAGAGATTTGTCTTTCTTACCTTCATTTGTCTGACAAACCACAAACCACACCAGCAAGAACTTTATTCGAGCAATATGAAGGGACAACCCACCATCCTGGGTGATAACACTCTGCTATCGACTTTTCTCTACCACTGCATCCCACATATGACATAAGCATTCTTCTTGGTGTCTCTCCTTCAATGAACCGAATGGCATGTTTAGCTGCTTTGTAACCAAGCATTCGGCAGATCACGTGAGCATCTCGTATATCCCACGAAATATCACAGACTACTCCCCAAGTCCCTTGATACTTGATTTCTACTTTGCCAGTATAGTTTTGATCTCCCACCAGACGAACTTTGATCGCTTTCTCCTCTGAAACAAATATTGTTCAATGAGCAAACAACATTCTAACCACTTCCCATACATTGCTTGGTTTTATGTCCAGAGAGTAAAGATACACAATATATATAGATAGCTATTCTAATCAACGTGGTCACAAAAAGCAACTTAAATATTTGATAAAAATAGCATCGAACTAATGCAATAATTTTCAGTTGATGATTTTAAAATATTGTTTCTTGACATGATTGAATAGTTAAACGAAGATCATATGAATGTTTTGTTTTGGAACTTATTTAGTTTTACCTGGTGTTAGATTGCCACATACCACTCCAGCATCACGACTGTGATCGCATCCACCAGTGTTACCCCAGCCAGCATGACGACACTTGTCAACAGTTTCTTCGTATCCCAAGCAACGAAGCCCTTTAAGCCATATAGAACCAGTTCCTTTGACGCTAGCAGTTGTTGCTGTAACTGCCTTGGAGTAGTTCAACTTGTGACACACCACGTAAGCATCCCATATGTTCCAGTCTTCATTGCATATGGTACCCCAAGTACCTTTGTATCTTACTTCTACACTTCCCTCGTTAGGAGTCTTACCATCCACTAGACGAACATTGACGTTTATTGCATTGCCACATACCACTCCAGCATCACGACTGTGATCACATCCATCAGTGTTACCCCAGCCAACTTGAGGACACTGATCAATAGATTTTTGGGATCCCCCGCAATCAAGTCCTGTAAGCCATATAGGACCAGTTCCTTTGACGCTAGCAGTTGTTGCTGTAACTGCCTTGGAGTAATTCAACATGTGACATACCACATAAGCATCGGATATGTCCCATTGTATATCATTGCATATGGTACCCCAAGTGCCTTTATATCTTTCTTCTACGTGTCCCTCGTTAGGAGTCTTGCCATCCACTAGACGAACACCTATACATCAGACGTTGAGTTCTAAAATTGGTGAAATTGGAATTCATAAATTCATGAGTACTACTGATCGATCTTATTCTCTATTAGGTTTCTACTTTGCAGGTATTCAGCATAGCGTATTACTTTATTTGGATTTGATGAGCACAGTGATATTCTTTTTTTCCATTTAGGTTTCATATTTGAATGGAGATTCAAATTTTCATCCGGTCATGCTGCAGAATTGTGCAACACATGGAAGACCTTTAAATATATATATATTTCATACATGTTTGTGGAAAAGGAAGTGCTTTTTCCCCTCTTAACTACTGATATTATACATTTCATGTCTGATCGCGAAGGAAATAATTAGTTTTGTTTTCCCGAGAGTCTCGATGCAGTTAACGAGGCGAAGCAGAGGAAAACATCGAGACTCGAGGGAGAACAAAACTAACTACTTTCCCGAGGGACCAGACATTAAGTGTTTTGTTATATAGGAATTGAAAAATATTGAGAAGTCAGTTTACGAAATAAGAACTTTATTTAGCAAGCTAAATGCATGAATCTGACAAATGATTTTACAAATACAACTCACATGCGGTCTTGTATTTCTCTACCAAAAAGCGAGCGGGAGAGTAGGAACAGCATTTTCAGTCGCTTTTTTCGTATTTTCCGAATCCTTTTTCTCAATGAAAGTCTGTAATTTCTCTGTAAAAACACTGGAAAATCTGTGTTGTTTTGCTGCGAAAATTCAAGCAAAATATCTGCTCCCGCTTTGTTGTTTGTAATTAATGCCAAATATCACGCCCCCGGCATCTTTTACGTTCTGATCACGTGCATTTGTTTATTTTCACGATTATTGTCACGTGCAACTTGTTTCCCGACCGGGAAATAAGTAACTTATTTCCCGCTCGGGATACATTTAGATTTAGCTATTGTCACGTGGTCATCTTTCAACCAATGAGAGTGTTCGTTATATCGGAAAATTTCGTAGCTATACAATAAAGTTAAATAAACCCCTGTATCTTCATTTTATTTTATGATACTTCTTTACATGGTGTTAAATAACATGCATGAACAAAGAAAAAAACAAGTTTTAAATAATTATCATATACATATGACTAAACTAAATCACTTCACGCCCACGTCGTATCTATGGTAACAGCCTGCATTACCCCATCCATTGTGACTGCAGTCTGCAATCGACGTTTCTCTTCCTGTACAACCAACGTTTCTCAGCCACACTATACCTTTGACGGGTGTAAAGTTGGTGGTTATGTATTCCTGTACTCCAGGTTAACCAAGCATACCACACACCACCTCAGCGTCTTTCATGTCCCATCCATCATCACATACAGTACCCCACTGACCATGGTACCTGACTTCAAGTCGACCAGAATTGACTGACCTTCCGCCAGCTAAACGAACTTGAACTGGTGGAGGATCTGTGGATTTGTACCAACATCATTGAGGTCATTGTACAACTGACACTAGGACAAGTGTTTGAAAGAGAATAAAGAGAGCTTGACTAAAGCTCTTGTCTGATCAACAATAAACTATTTAGATGATTGACTTTGATGTGATAATATTTGAACGATTAGAGTAAAGTAGAGATTTGTCTTTCTTACCTTCATTTGTCTGACAAACCACACCAGCAAGTTGTTTATTCGAACAATAATACTTCCACCATCCTAGGTGTGCACACTCTGCTATCGACTTTTCTCTACCACTGCATCCTACACTATACATGAGCGTTCTTCTTGGTGTCTCTCCTTCAATGTAGCGAATTGCGTTTTTAGCTGCTTTGTAACCAAGCATTCGGCAGATCACGTGAGCATCTCGTATATCCCACGAAATATCACAGACTACTCCCCAGGTCCCTTGATACAGGATTTCTACTTTACCAGTATACTTTTGATCTCCCACCAGACGAACTTTGATCGCTTTCTCCTCTGAAACAAATAGTGTTCAATAAACAACCAACATTCTAATCACATCCATTACATTGCTTGATATGATGTTAAGAAAGTAAAGGTGCACATTATGTATACATAACTTTTCTAATAAACGTGGTGACAAAAAGTAACTTGAATATTTGATAAAAATGGAAAACGAACTAATGCAAGAATCATCATTTGATGATATAAAATTATTGTTTCTTGACATGATTGAACAGATAAACAAAGATCATAGGAATGTCTTGTTTTGCAACTTATCTAATTGTACCTGGTGTTAGATTGCCACATACCACTCCAGCATCATGGCTGTGATCACATCCACCGGTGTTACCCCAGCCAGCATGAAGACACTGATCGATAGATTCTTCGGATCCCCAGCAATAAAGCCTTTTAAGCCATATTTGACCAGTTCCTTTGACGCTAGCAGTTGTGGCTGTAACTGCCTTGGAGTAATTCAACATGTGACACACCACGTAAGCATCCAATATACCCCATCGTTCATTGCATATGGTTCCCCAAGTACCTTTGTATCTTACTTCTACACGTCCCCCGTTAGTAGTCTTACCATCCACTAGACGAACATTGACGTTAATTGCATTGCCACATACCACTCCAGCATCACGGCTGTGATGACATCCATCAGTGTTACCCCAGCCAGCATGATAACACTGATCAATAGATTCTTGGGATCCGGTGCAATAAAGCCTTTTAAGCCATATAGGACCATTTCCTTTGACGCTAGCAGTCGTTCCTGTAACTGCCTTGGAGTAATTCAACATGTGACACACCACGTAAGCATCCCATATGCCCCATTCATCATTGCATATGGTACCCCAAGTACCTTTGTATCTTACTTCTACACGTCCCTGTTTAGGAGTCTTACCATCCACTAGACGAACAGCTACCACATGAACGGAGGTAATGTTCCAATCACTTTTGCATATGGTTTATCAAGTACCTTCATCTATTGTTGTTCGGAAAAAAAATTTTCTTCTGTGATTGTGGATACTAACAGAAGACATAGCGGATGAAATTGAATATTATATGAACAATATTTGGTTCAGAGGAGAAAGCCTCTTGGGGAGTAGTGTGCAGTGATTGGTGGAATATACAAGATGCTCACGTGATCAGCCGAATGCTTGGTTTCAAAGTAGCCAAACACGCAATTCATTGCATTGAATGAGAAACACCAAGCAGAGGGCTCGCGTATGATGTGGGATGCAGAGGTAGAGAAAAGTCGATAGCAGAGTGTTATCATTGGGGATGGTGGAAGTTTCTTTAGTATTGTGCGAATAAACTTCTAACCTGCTATGACAATTAAGTGGCACTCCCGCTAAGAGCGGTCCGGTGAATTTGTGTTCGCAAAATCGATTCTCTTTATTTTTTGTGAGTGAAAAGCCTTTGGTATACATAAACTAAAAATAAAGTTTTTTTTTGAAATTATATTTTTGGGCTTCGTTACACGTCAAAACATATTTTGCCCGTGTCTGGCTATTTGGAGAGCTCACTCGATGGTTGCATTTAGGTAAAATTAAGAGAGCTGCCGACTCAAAACTATTATGTATTTCCAAATTTTAGCTACACTGTTAACTTCAGATACTTTTCATCTACTCTTCAAAGAAGATTGAAAGTATTTGGTTGAAACATAAATTTATTGGACTGCCTAAAGCACATCCCTGTTTCGAGCTTTTATCGAGGCGTCAAAAATGCACTAAAAATATGATGTAAAATTTCGAAAAGGGGACCTCAAACTGAGCTAAATTATACTTGGCTTTCAAAATATACTCTTATTTTTACATGATCAGAAGTGAAACCTGCGGGTATCGAGCTGGTTTTGTCGCGAGCGAAAATTTATCGAAGTCTGTGATCGACAAAATTTGCGTATTTCTAACAAATTACGCTGTCGAATTTACATGCGCTTAAAATGATATACGGTAATTCTGGCTAGAAATGTGCCTTAAAATCGGATAACAAATGTCTGAGCTAGTGAAAAATGAAAAGTAAAAAGAGTCTTATTGAAAAATATCATTGTATTTTCTTGAATTTTGCTTAATATTAGACTGTGTTTGCGCGGTGCTTAATAAGAGTTTGAATGTCACGCAACGCACTGGCACATCCGGCGACAATACATAGATTCTGCCTTGTTTTTTTTGTGTGTGTTTTTTTTTTGCTAATATGGTCGTAAACTTCAAAAAAAGTATTCAAAACATCGGCTTAGTTTTATCAAAGTATGGACTAGTTTATTTATCACCTTACGAGTGCGTGACATGAGAAAGGGGAGGGAAATGACCCTCAAGTTTTCCTCCCTCCGCCAAAATCAACTTCGAAATTCCAATATCATCATGAAACACGGGCCATAGGTTTTTTATTCTTTTTAGGCACTGACTATAAGTGTACCCGGCGTGAATCCCAAAGTAACTGTGCGAGAGAAAAGTCCTGCTGCATGAAGGCTACCCTCGTGAAACAAGGACAGTATCGTAGGGCTCCATGGGAATCGCCCAATAAAATCAAAAACTTAAAATTATCCTGTTGAAGTGCAACGAAACCTGTCTTACAGTGAGATAGCTTTGAAATTAGGGGTTGATCATTATCTTTCACCTTAGTTATAATTATCATAAATATTCAAAAAACATGTGATCACCATAAATCATCCTACCCCCTCCCCGACAGCGATAAATAATGGCCGCTTAACGTTTATTACTTCATCTTGAACAGCTGCAATCCTTCGCCATGTCACTACTTTTGGTAAGCAGAGTAGCTTTCGCATCTTTGGACTTGTAAGCCAGCTCAAAATGCTCACAGATGCTTTTCAAAGTTTTAACGTTGAATTTTGATAACGAGTTTGATTTGACGTAAGCACAAATGTCGTAACCGTCATAGGTAACAGGGTGTTCCACGCCCAGCTGACTCAGCACATCTTTCATTTGTTCATCTCGAATTTCCTCTTCTTGGTATTCTAGCTCCTCTTCCAGCAAATCATCGTCACTGTCTTCTTGCATCGCTTGCTGCTTCCTTCTTGATGCAGATAACCGAGAAAAGAAGGACTTTACTTGCACCTTGGTTAGCCATTCTTCTCTGGTAAACTTTCTTAATCCGTCATCGTTTCTGACTTTTCTCATTTCTTTTGAGACTTCGACGGGATCGGCTTTTCTTCCTGTAACACCTGCATCAAACTTTGCTGTTAGATACGCTTTTACTTTATCAGAGAACTTCTGACTACTCCTGGGCTTTTGCAAAGCCCACCCAACTTTCTCCAAGGAACTATCATCGGACATAACAGTTTCGTTGAAGGCTTGCTTTTTCTCAACTTTGTCGGATAGAGTTGAAAACTTGAGCGCCCACTCCCTGCGTAGCTGGTCATGTAAATTTTCCTGTTTTTTTACGGCCGTGGTATTATGCGGTCCAAAGTTCATGTGGTCTTGCAGCTCATCCCAAGTCGTGAAAGATAAGGAGCAACAGGGCTCTTTACATTCAAGTAAGATCTCTTCGTCTGTGTCGCTGGTAGGTATATCCTGCGACCGTTTCATCAGCCTCGGTTCCATTCTAAAAAACCCTTGATCTCCCACTACGCTTAGTGTAACGCCAGACTGATACTGTACGTTTAACTCTGACCATGTAACAACTTTCCCTGAGCCTATGCCGTACGCCTTGGACATGCAAAGGCCTTTTTTGTCATATGAGAAGTTGTGGAATGCGCTAAAGTTGTTGATTCGGTTGACCCTAATTTCCTGCGGGGCGATATCTCCGAGGTCGCATACAGCTGCTGTTGTTCCCTTGACCGGTCTCGCTCTTAGGGCTTCATACATATCTGACGATGACATGATGTCATGACCCTCATCGCAGTATCTTCTCATCGCACCTTTCAGGGGGCTGATTATTCTATCACATATATCTTTTCCGTACTGTGGTTCGGAAAAGTCTTACCTATAAATACATAAAAGAAAAAATAAGAAAAACTATTCAAAATGTAGAAGTTCTCAGTTTCTTTATACCAAAAATGCACTAATCCATTTATGCAGCGCAGTTACTCAAAAACTTAGGTCTTTTAACATTTAAATTGATGGTATACTGTTTTTCCAAAAGCGTGTGAGAAAAGTCAGATGTATTATAAAATCGATAAGAAATCCTCCTTAGCTTTCTAGCTGATATCTTATTAGCTAGTTTTACGCATTTGCAAGAAATAGAAAAAAATAGTTTGTCATGTATCTGTTAATGAGAATGTAATCACTTACGAAACGAGTACCATGCATATTATGCCGCAAAAAAAAAGTGTTCGGTCTAAACGCGTTTTTGTTTTGTCTACCTTATTATTTGTATTCCAGTATTCTTGACAAGGTCCTTTAAAGCAGCAACCAAATTGTTATTATGGTAGCAGCCAGCACCATCTGATCGTAAGTAGGCCTTGTTGATATGCGGCTGAGTTTGTTTCAATGTATTTAGAAGGTGAGTTAGAATTGCGCTAACAGTGTAGCAGTCCTGAGAACAATTGTCCAGAAGGTGTACATAGGAGGCAATCTGCAGGTCATTAGTGGTACTGGATTTGGAGACGACGCAACTCACATGCCAACTCATTCCGCGCTTGCTGTACCACTCGCACTGTTTCTCTCGATACTTCATTTGGGTGAATTTCATAGCCCAGTCCATCAAGATGAAGACAGCGTCCTGTGGTAACGATTTCAACACATCTTTCTTGGCCACATCTTGGTTCTCCGCTCTCAATATATGTGCCTTCCACTGTAGAATCATATCTCGTGCTTGACGGGCATCATGTAGAAGGTCTTGTTGCTGCTCTTCACTGTAAAAATCCAATTCCGATGATTGAATTTGCGTCAAAATGGAAAGCAATGTAGTCTTCAAAGCTTTGCAACTGTCGCAAGTGACACAGTGTTCATGATCGCACGACTTCTTTAACTCCGAGCATTTGATGTCACTGAGGGCATGTTGTCGGCAGTGGTCAGCGCAAGAGCTCGTGTCTTCCCTACAGTGTGCTCTGTATTCCGTCTTAAGATAACGCTTTCCTGACTTTAGGTTCTTTCGGACGTTATCGCACCAGTCGTGCTTTGCGCCGATATTCTCCAATATTTCAATGACTTTGTGCATCGTCTCAAAACTATCAGCACCACTAGCGGCGATGTTGTCTAGGCCTTGGAGAGACTTTCTTTGTGAGGCTTCGCGAACTTTCAATATTCTGTACAGCGTGGAGGTTCCCAGAGGTTGAAATTCTTCCTCTCTGCACTGTTTGAGATAAAGCTCAATCATAGTTGATCTGCCTACTCTTCGCACGACATTCGGCATCACCAGCTGCTCACCAGATTCTAGTTTAAGCTTTCTTATGCCATACGCCACATCCTGATAGAAATAGGGCTGGTCTATATATGACAGAAAGTGGCTGAGCTTCTTTACATCGATTCGTACTCTGTGGAAGGTCTTTTTCTCAACTGCCATGCCAACACCAACAGCTTTTGCATGTGCTCTGGCCTTCTTAATCTGACGATCACTCAGTTTCTCGAATGAAGAGTGAATGTTCTTCAGGTCATCAGATGAATATTTGGATGCGTAAATGCTCAAAATCTGCGTTTTGAGATTTTTCGTTGGCGCATGCTTATACGCAGTAGTGAGTAACTCGATTTCACTGTCTGTGCTCAATGATCGTTTAAACGATGTGAGGAGTTGTTCACTAGCATTTGGGGCGATGACATTACATATGGCCTGACATGCCTCATTGACCATTTCTTCACACAACATCTTTTCTCTTTTTGTAGCCACTTCCCATTCGGATTTAAGCCTGAATGTAAGTGGTTCAATGGCCTTCAGATCAGATAAAGCAGCGATATGAGCCATTGCATCATTGTATACTTGAAGTGTATTTTGCTGGTCAGGCTCTTCATCTGAGTTGTCTTCATATTCCTGTGCGCGCCAATGTCCAGGTGTCCACTTAGGGTCCGCTAACTGACTTGATACTACAGGAGTTCCTGGAGGAAATTCTGCCATTGCTTGCATTGCGCTTTGTTTGCTTTTCCTAAAAATCCAACACAGAGACAAACGTTTAATATTAAACGTGAAGTACGAATGGAAGAGAATCGAAACTTCCAATAGTTGAGTGAAAAACTGCCGGTTTTGATCATTGTGAATAGTTAGATAGATAGATAGATAAACTTTATTAAAAGTGTCAAGTTATTTAGCTAAGATATAAGCTAATTGGGGACACTATAAAAGAACCAAATAAATTAATACAAAAACTAAATAAATAAATAGAAATATACAAATATTTAAGAATATATGTATTCTAAGATATATAAATATGTAAATAGTGATTAACATTAAGTACTATCTAAAATTTTCCCTACCCTACTTATATCCCAAGATCCAAGCCCAACCCCAATTCTCATGTAATTAAAATATAACTTCAGTAGAGAACAGACGATCTCTCGATAGATTTCTGGATGGATAGGATGAAACTGAACAACCAAGTGAACAACATGCTCAACCATAAGTCTCTAGGTTGGGCATGCTATACACTTACAGGATCCATCCAACAATCCCGAGACATCAACTGTTCTTATAGCAGTTCGAAAGGCATTTATGCTGGGTTTGTTCCGTAAGTCCTTACTAATCTTACTCCATAAATATGGACCTAAATATCTGATTGAATGCTTACCATATCTAACTGTACTAAAACTTGGAATAGAAAAATCAGAATGACGTAAATTATACTTATTTGATTGACTCTGAAAAATATTATCTACATAATCAGGAACATATTTGTTCTTCACCTTGTACATTAAAATTAAAATGTCCTGTAGACGCCTATTAAGCAAAGTTGGCAATTTGGCCCATTTAAGTAGTTCATTATAATTTGCACTATGATCATTAAAGACTGCTCTCAACGCCCTTTCTTGTACCCGCTCTAATTTCTTACAGTCTGTAGCCTTCCCAAAATGCCAAACAACATGACAATATGTTAAGTGAGGTAAAATGGCAGATAAATATAGTGATAGCTTGGCTTGTGTAGGTATTAGATTTCTTAATCGTGAAAGTATTCCAATCTTCATTCCCGCCTTCTTACAAGTAATGCTTATATGAGCACTAAAATTTAGACCGTCATCTAGAGTGACACCTAATAACTTCAATTCCCTTATGGAATTGATATCAACCCCATCTATATTTAATGTTAAGTTAGTTTTAGTTTTATCCCCAATTAGCATAGCATTATACTTTTCATAATTTCCTTGCAGCAAGTTCTCATTATACCATTTAGATATAATTTGTCCTTCTTCATTAAGTGTTCTTTGTATATTGTCAATAGAATTTCCTGAGGTATATATTTGGTGATCATCCGCATAGCTTGAAAGGTTGGCTCTTTTAACTATATATGCCATGTCGTTTTGAAATAAGTTCCATAATAGCGGGCCAAAGGAAGATCCCTGAGGACAGCCTCTGATTGATGTTTTCCACTCACTGTAGGTATCTTGCAGTTTGACTCTGTTCCGTCTATTTTGAAAATAGGATCTTATCAATTCCAAGGATCTATCAGAGAACTTGTAGGCTTTCAACTTATTGAGCATCAGTGATGGATGAAGAGAGTCAAAGGCTTTTGTCATATCTGTTGACAATAGACCTATACATTCCTTTCTATCAAGCGCCATTCTCCATTCTTCTGTTAGTCTAATTAGTGTAGTTTCACAACTATGCCGCTTGCGATACGCAGATAGAGATGGATCCAATACAGACTCAAAGTGTTTGTTGACTTGACTACTTAACAAACTCTCGTAGATTTTGTCTACCGTATTAAGTAATGTAATGGGGCGATAATTCTTCTTGTCTAGCGGATCATCCTTTTTAAAGACAGGACACCATATTCCTTTTTTCCATGAATCAGGCCATATCCCTTGCTGTATGCTTTTATTATAAAGTTTGGTCAACGGTGCTGCTATTCCGTTAACTGCGGATTTCAGTATCGTAGAAGTTATGTCATCGTTGCCACACGCTTTCCTTGTGTTCAACTTCCCAATGATAGACTTGACTTCATCGGTGTTTACTGTCTCAAATTGGAATTCACTCCAGGTAGCTTTACTTGAGAGTACTATACTTCCAATACTTGGATGATTAGTAAGGTCTTGTTCCGTAAGATCGTTAGCATTTGGACCTCCTATGTTGTTGGCCATAGTTGAAAAATAATCTGCCAAGATGTTCGCTACATTGGTTTTATCAGATTCAATGGATCCGTCTACATCATTTTCAATACAAATCGCGCTTTGGCCTTGACTTTTGCCTTTGTTGTTCATAAATGGCTTAAACGTTTGGAAGAACTTGCGAGGTTTGGTTTTCAATTCTTCAGATTTCTGTAGCCAATATTGTTTAATGACTTTGCGTCTTAATTTCGTTGCATTATTCCTCCATTTCTTCTTCAGATCCCAATTTTCCTGAGAGCGGTCAGCAGCATACTTTTGTGCATAAGTTCTTTTAAGCTTAATAGCTTGTTTCCATTCAGGTGTCATATATGGTACGTCCTTTTCTCTAAATCTCATTTTCTTCAATGGCATATGTTTGTCAACTATCGAATTAAACAAAACCTTCCAATAATCAGATGCATCATCAAGGGTGTCAAAGGTATCCATAACATCCCACGGGTCATTTTTCAGCTCTTCTTGAAACTCATTTATATTCACATTCTTTGTACTTCTAAAGGTGACAACTTTTCTTCTATAATAAACTTTTTCGTTCATTAAGCCGTAAACCATATGATGATCGCTTATCTCTGGTTTTAAAACCCCACTATCCTTAAAAAGTTCATTATCATTAGTTAGGATGACGTCCAATAACGATGCTGTAGTATTTGTAACTCGAGTTGGTTCACTAATGAGACAATTTAAGTTAAATACATCTTCTATATCAATGAGAATTTTACCCCCTTTCTCCAAAGGTTTGAGTCTATCAAGGTTAAGATCACCAGTAATGACAACAGAGCTACAATTCATAGTAGCCCACATACCAATTGTGTTCAATTCTTCTTCCAGCTTATTGTAGTAATCTTTACCTACCACTTTTGGAGGGCGATAGATGCCAACAACCAGAATGTCCCTATTGCTTGATGTTTTTATTTTTATTGCTAGAGTTTCTATAAGGTTGAATTTTCCCGGAATCATGACTCTAGACTGAGGTGTTATTGACAATGATGCGTGTAACCCGCTATTTCGACTTTTTTTGTATATCCATTTATTTGACCGATTAGTAGGTTTACACTAAAACAATTAGACCCGCAGCCCTTATGGTTTACGAGTCAATAGCCTTCTGCCTAATGGGCTATCGACTCGTAGACCATTCAGGCTGCGGGCCTAGTCGTTAAGTTTTATACGTTCAGTCTTGGACCAAAAAAAAATCACAGGTTAATCTGCAGGATGGAACATGCTGGTGAGTTACAGTTAACGAGCATACCTTGGTAAAAGAAGAGCTGCCGGTTTGTCTTGGTTATCTTCTGTAGCTTGGTCCTCGAGTAGCCATTTCCACTCTTGCTTCAGCTTTTCTTTATGGGATTTTCTACAGCTGTTGCAAATTGCTAGAGAATAGCATTTCAAAATAGCCTTAATGTTTTTATTCATTATCGCATGCAACTCCCCACTCACCCGCCACCATCTAGGTTAAATAAAAATAATTAGTTTAATTACTTATGATAATAAGTAATTAAAAATTAACTAATTAATATAATCACCTAGTACGTGCTCAAAGCTCCAGCAGACAAAATCTCATGGGCGTAGCGAGGGTTAGATGTGGGGAAAAGGGGGACGAGGGGGGAAAAACCACCCCCCAATAGGTTTGAAAATCGTACATTCTTTTTTCCCTTTTTTGTGAAAGATAGTTATTTTCACTTCTATTGATTTCATAGTTTTTCTTTAATGAGAATGCAATTTATTGTTTTGCACCCCAGCACCAGATTTCATTAATTCATGCGGGATTCCTGTGGAAATGCGTTTTTGATCGGAAGTAAACACAGAACTCTGTTTGAAAGCAGGTTTGAAAGTATGATTTTCATTGATTATGTTTGTTAGATTTGCATTGATTGACATGTAATTATATATGACGATCGTATAATAATAAACACAAATACACCACAATTACTGGCGACGAGGATGGGATTCACCATTTTAGATCAGCACCCGCAACGAATGGACAAGCAGAAAGATTCGTGCAAACCTTCAAACAGAGTATGAAGGCAATGAAATCTGAATCAGCCTCTTTAAACAAGAAGATAGCAAATTTTCTACTGATGTACCGCAACACACCTCATGCTACCACTAACGAAACACCAGCCAAAATGTTCCTTGGTCGAAACATACGTTCACGTTTGGATTTGATGAAGCCAGATGTAAAAAGCACAGTGCAGCAGAAACAAATGAAGAAAGCACTTGAGAAGACAACACCTATACGCTTGTTTGATAATGGACAGCCAGTGACAGTTCGAGACTACAGAGGACAAGAAAAGTGGGTTAATGGAACCATCAACACACAACTAGGACCATTAATGTATGAAGTCAAAACAGAAGCTGGAAGTTATTGGAGAAGGCACACAGACCAAATCCAAGAAAGGAAGCATGATGAAAATCATAGCAACCCTCAACCAAGACCAGCAGGAGATGTCTGCCCAGCAGCAGTAGAACAGCCATCAGTCAGCACAACCCAGACAAGGAAGACAGTTACCCCCGCTAAGAGCAATATGGCGCAAGAAGGACAAGGCAAAGGACATCGATATCCAACAACGCACAGAAGCCCACCAAAACGTTATATGTATGAACAATATTAGGACATTCATAAGAGATGAACATTCAGAGACATTATTATTGAGTTATTTTTCTATCACAGTGATTCATAACTAAGAAGGGAGGAAATGTTAGATTTGCATTGATTGACATGTAATTATATATGACGATCGTATAATAATAAACACAAATACACCACAATGTTTCACTTCCGGAAAGCTGCGCATGCGCCAAAAATGGATTATGCCAGAGCCCTCGTTTTTCGCCGCAGGCCGAAAGAAACGCACGCAGGCTCTGGGTACGAGATTGGCACCGGTGGCATGCACTGCTAACGCGCCGCCTCTCACCAATGCGGCCCGAGTTCGAGTCCTGCCGATCCCGATGTCGTATGTGAGTAGAGTTGATTGTTGGTTCTCTTCTGTGCTTCGAGGGTTTTTCTCCGAGTTCTCCGGTTTTCTTCCCTCCTCAAAAATCAAACTCTAAATTCTAATTCGATCTCCGGGCTATCACTTAGTTTGGAGCCTAGCTCTGTTGTTATTGTCCCACGCTGTGATACAACAGCTAAAGCTAGTAGATATTACGCCACTGCTAAGTGTAAAATGTCAAAAGTCAGTCTTAGCTGAACTGCAGGTGCACGAACCTTAAAAAAACTGAACTAAATAAACCAAAATTAATTTAAAATAAAAGAGGAAAGTACTCACGTGACCCTATAGGAATAATGACGCCAAAGACCTCATTTACTTCCTTGACCATTCTTAAGGTAAAGGCTCGATCAAGCAGCAGTAAGGGGGACTCGCGAAAGGGGTACCGGGAACGACCAGGATTTCCCGCCTCAAGTGGTTGCCGTCCGCAGCGGGAATTACCCGTAGGCAGGTATTTTGGTAAAGATATTTGTTGGATATACGATGCATGAATGTAAAGAGTTTGTGAATGGTTTCTGTGTAGGGTGTTTGACTGCGAGGGTGTGCATGCCCAAGCCCAAGGGTTTCTGGTGTTGTGGTAAGAAAATGCAAATAGAAGACGACACGTCAGCACAGTGTTACGAGTGTGGTAAGAATATTCGCAATGCCGTACCAAATGCTACCAGAGAGCAGTATTACGCCAATGGAGGTCGTAAGAAGACCCCATACAAAAGAATAAAATACTTTAGGGACTGGATGAGTCATATCCAGGGTTTACGACCGGTATATTTAGACAACGAAGTAAAGAAGAAAATCATAGACCACTTAGAAGAGCCAACCCCACAAAGCCTACGGAAAACGCTGAAAAAATTAAGACTAGGGAAATATTACAAAGCTATTCCCTATCTTTTGTCTGAGATTACCGGTAGGCGTATTCCTCATGTCCCAGATATGAGCAGAGCCGAGTGGTTATTCTGTCGGTTGGATAAGGATATTCCTTATTACCCTGACGTAATTTACGAAATATTTTACAAAATAGACCCCAACCACCCGCTGTTAGAATGGGTTCCGAGAAGATGAAATGTGCAGCCGAAATCCACCTACGCTTTTTTCAAAGCAAATGTCTACAGAGGGAGTTTTCTTTGTAGCTCCTCTTTTGCCTCCCGGTAGATCTTTTTGCGAGATTCCTCGGAAAGATCTTTTACGATGGTTTTTTTATTACCCGACTTTAACTCCCTGTATTTCTTTTCCTCCGCGAGGATCAAAGAAAACTCCACGTCGTCTATGCGGCGGTCCCGCAGAGCTTGGGAGACTAAGTCGGCGATGGTGTTAGCCTTTGCTCTTGCTAGGGCTATGTGTGTATCGTGCTTGGATATCTTACCGGATAATTGCTTCATGATGCCTGTTGTAACAGCGGAAACGATGCCGCAGGCGGCTCCGACGCTGGCCAAAGGAACGCCAACGACTATTCCAGGTCCGGTGAGTAAGGTAGCAACGCCGGTGCCTGTTAACGCCACGGACATGGAGCCCGAAGTTATCGCAATCTTATGCAGCGCGCTTCGGGCTCTAGCATACTTTTTCCTAACCTCCTCATAGTGTTTAGTTTGCCCTTCCAAGTAAGCCAGGATTAAGTTTGCCTTGTTTAGACGAAAGTTTTCGGCGTTCTCGATGGGTGCCGTAGTGTGATAATTGGGAACATCTGGGTACAACTGAGGTGCTGATGGTATAACATCCACTATATACTAATGTACGACGCTTTTGGGAATGATATTGAGGAGCAGCCACATCATGACAACAGGGACTACTGGAATTGGAGGGCCTTTAGGAAGATGTTTCTACATGCAGACCCTAGTAAGTTCGAAAGAAGACCCGATGGGATTTACTATAACGGCTCTAGGATGTACAGCAATGAGGATTTGAAACCTACGCTGGTCGATCAGATAGACTCTCAGCTGAAGCATCCTAAGATCTTACCGCATAAGCCTAAACCCGTGCAAGGTTGGTCAAAGGAATTATTGCTGGGTACCAGTACTTATCCGATACCCGCGGTTCCATTTGATGAACATCCAAGCTTGGGCCTAACGCTGAATATGCGGATCTCAAACAACCATTCCTTTCCGTTAAAGGGGCGAGATATCTACCAAAACGTGCCCATTATTCATACCACGGCGAAAGAAGCCCACGAATGGTTAAGCGCTCCTAATATGCGTTATTGGCCGCAGCAGTTGAACTTTGCGGTTTGGTGTGCCACCAGCGGTTGTGGGGTAAGCGCAAACTTGATGAAGAATTCGATATTTATGTTTCACTTCCACTTCACGGTTAGAAGAATACTACATGAAATGGGTGTTATTGCGCTGCCGGGAGATGCCACGTTTTATCCAAGAGATAATAAATACAACGTTCCTGCTTACGACAGCAGCAGTAAGGGGGACTCGCGATCACCATTCGGAATCGCCCGGGAATTACCCGTGTTTATGCACTAGCGTCCCCCGCGGGAATTACCCGTGTCCCGTTATATGTTGCGCGAGTGTTAGGAATATTTGTCTTATATATGCATGAATGTAAAAAGTTCACCAATGACTTTTGTATAATTTGCCTAAGATCCAAAGTTAACATACCTAAGCCCAAGGGTTTCTGGTGTTGTGGTAAGAAAATGCAAATAGAAGACGACACGTCAGCGCAGTGTTTCGAATGTGGTAAGAATATTCGTAATGCCGTACCAAATGCTACCAGAGAGCAGTATTACGCCAATGGAGGTCGTAAGAAAACGCCATATAAGAGAATAAAATACTTCAGGGACTGGATGAGTCATATCCAAGGTTTACATCCGGTATATTTAGACGAGCAAGTAAAGAAGAAAATCATAGACCACTTAGAAGAGCCAACCCCGCAAAGCTTAAGGAAGACATTGAAAAAATTAAAACTAGGGAAATATTACAAAGCTATTCCCTATCTTTTGTCTGAAATTACCGGTAAGTCTATTCCTGAGGTTTCTGATATGACAAAAGCCGAGTGGATGTTTTGTCGGCTGGATAAGGATATTCCTTATTCCTTATTATCCTGACGTAATTTATGAAATATTTTACAAAATAGACCCCAACCACCCCCTGTTAGGATGGATTCCGAGAAAATAAAAATGCAAAACTGGCGTTGCCAGAAACCCCACTGGGGAATTCATCGCGCAGAACACCAAGCTATCCCCAGTGGGTTTTTTTGCATTTTGGGCTTACGGGGCTTATTTCATCCCGCGCCAGAGGCCCTCTAGTACATACACATATATCTTTCTTACGACCCACCAGAGGGTGAACTCCGGACAGCGTCCCGAGACACCCCCTGACTTTTCCAATTACGAAACCCCCCATCGCGGGGTTGAATCGCACTTTCTACCCCTCCCCCCACGGTTGCTGTGAGTGTGGGGAGGCTTTTTTTTCACTCACAGCAACCGGTCCAAATGCGTCTACAGCGAGGCTTGAACTCGGGACTTTAGGCCTCCCCAGCTCCAAAGTCCCACGATCACAAGCGAACGCCAGACACATCTGGACGCTTATGTATGTGAAAAATATTATATTTAATCTGCATAATTTCTAGACTGACGTTCGATATGTAAATAGAATCCCGTCACGCTCTTTTCGAAGCAGATGTTTACTGAGCAAGCTTTCTTTGAAGCTCTTCTTTCGCTTCTTGATAGATCTTTTTGCGAGATTCCTCGGAAAGATCTTTTACGACTGTTTTTTTATTCCTTATGTCCGTCTTTAGTTTCTGGTATTTGTCTTCTTCGGCTAAGATAAGCGAGAATTCTACGTCGTCTATCTTTCTGTCACGCAAAGCCTTTGAGACAAGGTCGGTAATAGTATTTACTTTAGCCCTAGACAGAGCTATTGTCGTGTCATGCTTGGATATTTTCGTGGATAGCTTTTTCATAATACCCGTAGCAACAGCAGAAATAATACCACAGGTTGCCCCAACGCCGGCCAAAGGAACTCCAACGATTATTCCCGGTCCGGTAAGCGAAGTAGCAACGCCGGAGCCCGTTAACACTACAGAAATGGATCCTGAAGTTATCGCAATCTTATGTAGCGTACTCCGGGCTCTGACGTACTTTTTTCGGACTTTTTCGTAGTGTTTTGTCTGCCCTTCCAAGTAAGCCAGGATTAAGTTTGCTTTATTGAGCCTGAAATTCTCCGGTGTAGTATAGGGAACATCTGGGTACAACTGAGGTGCTGATGGTATAACATCCATTATATATACTAATGTACGACGCTTTTGGGAATGATATTGAGGAGCAGCCACGTCATGACAACCGGGATTATGCCAACTGGAGGGCCTTCAGGAAGATGTTTCCGCATGCAGACCCCAGTAAGTTTGAGCGCAGACCCGATGGGATTTACTTCAACGGCGAAAGAATGTACAGTAATGCGGACTTGGAGCCAAAGGCGACCGTTAAGCATAAAGAAAGGCAACCTAATTTCCCGGAGAATATATTACCGACAACAGAGGATTACCCATTTTACGACAACAAAGGTGGAGCGGATGACTTTGCTAAGATGGTTACCTCCTTAGAAATCCCCGTGGGTCCTACGACTTTCAAGACAAAAGTCAGAGACATCTTTAGAGAAACTGCCATGAAACATACCTCAGGGAAAGAATCCAGAGAATGGTTATCAGGTCCCAACATGCGGTATTGGCCGCAGCAGTTAAACTTTGCTGTCTGGGCTGCTACTAAAGGATGCGGTATAGCCGCGGACATGTTCCATATTCCTTTCCTGCGATTTCATGTTGCTTTTACTATTCGTAGGATATTGTTTGAGTTAGGAGCACCGCTTCCTAGTGACACTATCTTTAAGCCGAAGGATAACAAATATGACAAAGTCGCATGGGAGCGATTAAGGAATGAGTTTAAGCTTACCAACCCTGATTTTCGCAACAAAGAGGGTGCCGCCCATGGTTTAGGAGAGACTTACACCTATGCTTCGTATGTTGGCGCCAGCATAGAAACTCCGGGTATGGGGTATCCTAGCAGATGGGAATTCTCCGACTTAGGGGGTAAAGCGTCAAAAGGTGACTTGATTTACTTCATAGAAAGCAAAGAGAAATATCCTTGGGCGCCTTTCTTTGCCGCAAAGGGCATTGGACTGAAAAACCTAGCAAGGATTAACCGCAGCATTGAAGCCTTCGTTTACTGCATTCTAGGAGCACAGGTTAGCACTCGCAGCCCCATCGTAGATGCCAGTGGTGCGTCACAGGAAACGCAACAAGCATTCCTTGTCCTCTTCGAAAGCGCTGTTATCGAGAATGAGATTTCTAAGTCAGTTCAAAGATATCAACTTGCGGGGCAGCAATCTAAAGTGCGGCTAGATTACGCCTTGTCGCCGGGTTGTTGGCTAATGCCAAGTAATTTGGTCATCAACGCCGATTCCATCGTGGGTTACAACAACAAACTTCGACAAGCTACTAAGGATATGAAGTTTGGGGTGAATGACGTGAACTCTGACACTCTTAGGAGCATCCCCCATTTCGTGGAGAAGCCTAAGAAGGAGCACATAGAAAAGCCCACACCAAAGAACGTAAAGAAGAAGGTCCTGCCTGCGATACGTGAGGAATATGACCATAACTTATTAAAAGCCGTCTTAGCAGCTGCAAGCATTGGTCTGAGCTATTATATATGGCGATGAACAACCCCTACGTAGCTGGAGTAGATTGTGTTTATACGACTTACACAGGCGAGAAAAAATACACCCAGGCATCTTGGGTTGATGTCACGGGCATGTCCGTGAATTTGAACTACTCGGGAAAGAAGTTAATCCTTTGTAGTATTTGCATTGGCACGAGTAGTCACGCCAACGTAGGCTTTAGGTTCCTGGATGAGAATGGCGTACGGCAGCCTATGAGAAATAAGACAAACAACAGGGAGCCTGCGCATTTCTCCGTAGAGCCCAACCCCAGCAGCGCCGAAAATCTATCGGTTTGGACTTTCCACATGGTCGCCGATTGCCATGGGAAGGTGAAGCTGCAGATACGCGTAGATGACACCGGAAGTGTTTGTATAAATAGCATAGAGAATCAAAGGGACGAAGTCTATAACAATGCAACCATCAGCACTCTTACGGTAATGAGTCTATAGTGGATTTCTCACGAAATCCTAATATATATGAATCCACATGCAAAGGAAGATTGGTTTTTACATTACTTAGAGGAAAAAGAGTTTCCTGAAAGCGATATTTGGAAGGACACTGGGTTATGGGTGAAGGTTGGAGGATTAGGGTTAATAATGTGCACTATCAGCATTGGGACGTTTGATGAATATGGTATCGCTTTTAGGATTGTTGACGAGGATAATATCCCATTACTACCCTTAAGGAATAAGATTAATAATAGGGAACCAGCTCATTTCTCGTACGAGCCACACAGGAGCAATGAAGATCTTTTACCGATTACTTTTCATATGATAGCTAATTGTCAATATGCAAAGCCTCAAATTAATACCTGCAAGGATGATAAATTCAATATTAAAGTTTGTATAAATACTGTTCATGCTGGGACAGAATCTCATAAGAATAATGTTTGGAATCATAAGACCATTAGCACCATGACTGTGCTGCCGCTAGTTCCGCATTATCAAGGCGGCGTGAATACTATCTTTACTTATCCCCAGTCGAGAACGCCTCGTGCGTCTGACGACGATAAGCCCCCAGTAATACACGAGGATAAGATTAACCCTTCATCTTCTTCAGGAGTACCACTCCAATAGCGACGACCAAGATCCAAATGTTGTTGCCCACAAACTTTAGCAGTTTGCCGCCGGTCTTCAGTACCAAACCTAAGGTGCTACCAAGCAAGCCCGGAATGCTTGCCGCCATCGTTTTTCCCAGGGCTGTTAAGCCAGCACCTAATTTTTTTCCCATTTCCCCCATTTCTTTTCCCACCTTTTTTCCAAGCGCCTTTGCACCTGAAGCCACACCGTTAATTGCATTCATAATTCCAGCAATAGCGCCTGCGAGCGCTACGGCAAACGCCAGCGGCACGCCGTACCTCCGAAGGCCTCTTAGTATTTTTTGTCTGGTGGTAAGCCCTAGCTCTCTTTCCAAGCCTTCCTTTTGCGCCTGCAACTCCGCAATCCTTTCCTCTAGGGACCCTACTTGCGCCCGAGCTGCTTCTCTTTCCCCGTCGGCGCGAGTTTGATCGTCGATTATTTCCCGTTGCGTTTGTATTTGCCTTTCCAGGTCCTCTATGGCTTGCTCTCTTTGTCTTAATTGTTCCTCCTTAACGATGATTTCCGTGTTTAACCGCCGCTCTTGCATTACCGAGGCTTCCAGCTCCGCACCCACGCGTCTAAGTTCAGCGTTCCTATCTCCGGTGTCCCTAACTGCACTGTCGAAGTTCCTTCTAGCCTTATCCCTTTCATGTAGCAACATGTTGATGCGCCGCTCATTGTCCTCGCTTTCCCGTTCTTGAGAATCCGACATCATTCGCATCTGCTTCATGTATTCCTCTTCTCTTTCGTCCATCGTCTGTTTTAATTCTTCAATGTGTTCCGCCTGCTGCTGCAATTCGGCGGTTTTTTCGTCTAATTGCTCCGTAAGTTCGTCAAGTTGTTCCCTATGTTTGTTTATAAGTTCTTGCTGCGTTTTTTCTTCCATGTTGAGGGATTCTAAAGACTGTTGCAGCTGCAAGGCAGCGCTGCTGCCCGACGGCGTACTCGTTAGCTTTTCCTCTACGTCTTCCTTGGTAGCTTGTATTTTTGCGAGCTTTCCTTGATCCTTATCCAGAATTCCGGAGATGGCATGCATTTGACTGGTAGCCCTAGCAGTCTTAAGACTTCTGAAGAATCCTGAAGCTAACCTTGATGTTTCCTTAGTAGTTAAGCTGGACAGCACGGATAAGTCAGGCCTACCCAGTGCTGTCGTTATTTCCTTCGGTAAGGCATTGTTAAGTGCGTTAGACTTTTTACTTTGATAAAAGTCATACCATTTTTCCCTGCCTATGTAACGGACTTGAATGTGACCCTTGTCACCGCGTTGGAATTTTAAGAGAGTCGAACTGGCGCTAGGATATCTCTTACGCACGTCGGTAAGTAGCTTTTGGGGTACCGTTTCGCCGATAGCTGCCATTAAATTTGGAGGAATTCGGGGGTCGGTAAAGAACCTTCCTTTTCCATCGCGGATGACGTAAACCTTAGCGCCGCTTCTAGCAAGACTACCCATGATTAGTTTCCTGCCGTATTCATCTTCTTCGAACATTAGCTGCGCTTTTTCAGGCATCCACTCGGGTAATAGCTCCCGAAGCCTTTCGAAGTCGTCTGGCGGTTCTTCCATGGATTCCTCCATTTCCGCTTGTACTCTTCGCAACCACTCGTCGCTAGGAGCTTCAGGAACTAATCCCAAGTCGTCCATTCGCATGTAAGGTGGGGGGATTTACCAGGGTTTTCCCTTTTGAACCTGTCCGTAAGGCTACGTAAGGCACCGCGGGCTTTTGGACCGTACTTGCGACGTAGCTTTTCAAAGAAGCCCGGCTTATCCGCTTCCGGCAGCAGGGATTCGTACTCATCATCATTAATGTCTACTTGGCCTTCTTCGGTAAGGGGATCAAAATCCGTTCCTTCTACTTCCATTATATATGATAAGCTCAAAGTTAAATCCCAACGCATTACCTAAGCAGGTTGGCGGACTGAAAGCAGAACGCACCTTTCACCGGGTCACCTTTACGCCTTCTAGCGCTAAACCTGGAGAAACGCTGTACGTAGGCGTTCCCCGCCTAACGGATAACCTAGTATTGGTTCCTGGTACCTTGGCTTTAAGGTTTGACCTAGCAATACAACCAAGCACCAAGGACAAGCGCTATACCGTCAATAATGTGGGTAGGAACCTCGTCTCTAAGATGAGAATCAAGTTCGCAGGGGAATCCCTCTTGGATTTGAATAGGTACGATTTGTACACCACGTATAAGGATCTGTGGCCAACAGCCTTTGACCGTGCACAAAAGATAGAGCAGGGAATTGGAAGCGTTATTCTTCGTAAGCTTCGCAGCGATACTAACCCCGCGCCTACGGACTCCAGTGGAGCAACCGCAGTAGCAGACGCAACAAGGGTAGACCGCCTATGGTAGCAAGTACGTTATCCCTTTGGATTTCGAAGTAATTACGAGTCATGGTGTGTACTACCCCAGGCAGTTATCCGAGTTACAGTTTGAAGTAACCTTGGCGGACACTACGAACGTCATAGGAGGAATGGACAGCGCAATTAGCGGGGCTGTTGATCCTTATTCTATCACCAACTTAGAGCTGCAGTATGAGACCGTGTACAGCGAAGAGCTGGCCCGTAGCGCTGGCATGGAATACAGCTCCGGGAAGGCATTCTTATACGCCCACGTAGTAATGTACAAGACGTTCAGCTTCTTGGATAAGACGGATGAGGTTATCAACCAAAGCATTAACCTCCCCCGAAGAAGTCTTACGGGGCTAATGCTGGTGTTTGCCAAACCCTACGAGGCCGGCAAGCGCAACTCCGAAGCCTTTCACAACCCCAACATTACTAACGTGGGGGTAAATGTCAACGGCGTTCCAAACAAGGTTTACTCCCAGGGGATAAAGCCCGCAGACGTTTACAGGGAGGCAAAGCGTAAGTTTGGCGACCAAATTAGCCCCGAGGAATTCTTTAAGGACAAATATGCGTTATGGATTGACATGCGCACCATTAACGACGAAGACCTACATGGTCAAGGCCTCCGTCTAGTAAATACGCAGGATGGCATAACATTGGAGATCAAGCGCACCAAGAACGCCAGTGCAGGCGACGGCGACAAAATAAACTGCTACGTCTTCGTCGTGTCTGACGCGCAACTGAGCGTAGAAATGAATCAGCTAAAGAGCGTTGCCTATTGATCCACTCGCTCATCCTTTTGATAAAAAAAATATCGTTGGTATATAATGCTTCGCGTATTCGAAAACAACGAAACCAAACTGCAATGCATAGTGCAAGGCGATAAACTATACTTCAATGCAAAGGAAGTGGCGGCTGCGTTGGGTTACGAACGCCCAAAAGATGCAATTAAGGTGCATGTTCATGAAAAGTATAAGGTAAAGCTTAGCGAACTTAGAGTGGAGGTGAATCGCCTCCCCTCGTATTCACAGCCTAATTCCCTGTACGTAACCGAATCTGGGTTGTATCAACTAATATTTAGCTCTAAGATGCCAACGGCAGAGACATTCCAGGATTGGGTCCTCGAGGACGTTCTTCCCGCATTGAGAAAGACAGGTAAGTATGAAATAGAAAGGCGGTTCGATAATCCTAACAAGTTAGTCTTCAAAATGGAAAATGAGTTTGACCTGCATAAGAAAGTCGTGGACTACATACGCCGCTTCTACCCACAGATGCTCATAGCGCCCGGCTTAGGGGAATTGCAGGATTCTGACAGCAAACGTATAAAATGCTGGCAGAAGGGTTATCAAAGGGGTCAACCCGACCTCTTAATATTGAACGCGCATTTAAGGTATGAAGGGCTTTGCATCGAATTAAAGACGCCGAAAGGAAATGGCATACTCTCCGCAGACCAACGCAAGATAATTTCGCAGTATGACGCGAATGGTTACCTGATTATGGTTAGCAACGATTATGACGTCATCTGTCGTGCCCTTAGCAACTACGCGGAAGGCATCCGTATTCCCTGTCGGTGGTACTGCAAACGCTTCAAGACTACGGAGACAAGGGCAACGCATTTAAGAATATTTCATAGCTATAATGAGACTGAATTTAATACATTGGCGTGACCTGATAGAAGGCGCAGCATACGAAATAAAAAATTACGTCGTCTTCGAAGACATCGACCGTTTACGGTTAGTCCTCAAAGACTCAGAAGGCGAGGAATATTCCCTTTGGGCGCCTGATAGGGTTAGGTACGTAATTCAGGGCGAGGAATTCACCCACTTACGCAGCTATGGTAAGGTAAATGGCCGATGAAAGTTTGACATTGAAAGAAGAGTCACTCCATCTCCTCTTTGTAGTTAAGCGCCCGCTGCGCTTTAGGATCCGCGGAGCACCAATGGGATCCTTCGGAGAATACCCTGTCGCAATGAAGGCAGGTGTATTTTTTACGCGGCTTACGAGGGGTAATGCAGTCGGCAGGTAGTTCGCAAGTAATACAGTCCATATATTGAAAGGGTAATTAGAATGCCTCCCAGAAAGGCAGCTGCGTAGGCTAGCATATACCTTTAAAAGGGGTCCTTATTTTTATTGTTGTTTTGTTAAATGTTGATGATACTTAACAAATAACAAGAAAAATAAGAATGGGATTTGAGACTCTTTGCACAAACCCTATCTTACTATTTTAGTTCCCTTCCTAACTTCTACGGGCTTTCCTTGCCACCTAGTTACTGCCATGCCAAGCATCAAAGCGATCTAAGTACTCTTTAAAGCCACCTTGACCCTCATACAAACACTGCCAAATATGTTGACCGCTCCTTTGACAGCCGCAGCGCTCACAGTTGGCCTCCCAGTACTCTCTATCTTCCCACCTTACGCCTTCGACGCAGTCAAACTCCGCAAAGCGCTGGTCAATTTCTTTCTTCCTTTGCGTTAACTCTTTCGTGGTGTCAACCGGACAACATCGGGCGGCAACGTCACCGTGCTCCTCACATGCTACGCCCAGCAGATCGTAATTACCAAGGCATCTATGTCGGTGCCACGCGTCGGTAACGTCCTCGTCGCAGCGCACGCATACGTTATTTAAACAAACCATTCTGCTACGATGGTACTCCAACGCCTGCGCGCTGCTAAACTGCTTATCACAGTTATCGCAAAGGGTAACGTTGTTTACTTCCTTACTGCATACCCGTCTTTCGACGTGATATTGCAATCTTTGCTTGCTGCTGAACTCCCTTTCACATTGCTTGCACTTCATTATAACTAAGTGTTATTTAAGCCTTATAAGGGATACTTAATAAAGTCCTGCACGCTTTCTTTTGCCCAACCGGCCATCGTCAAAAGCGCGCCAAACCTTTCCGCACGCTTCAGACCGCACATTTCATCGTACAATTCCTGCACGCGCTCTTTCAGCCGATCGATCTCCTCCCTTTGCATTTCTATGGTGTCTCTTTTATCTTTTGCGTCGGTGGCAATCCTTCTTACTGCGTCCACTGGGTCCATCGTATATATAATGGATCCGAACCATATTCCCTGCAATGCTCTGATAGTAGGACCCACCGGCTGCGGAAAGACCCAGTTCGTCGTGGAGCAGCTATTAGGACCCTTTAGATACCGCTTCGACTACATAGTGCTATTATGCCCCACCTACGTGAATAACCGCACCTGGACGGCCATAGGAGTGAAAGATGATGACTTCTTTGTGGACATACTGGATCCTAACTAGTTATCCAGCCATTTGAAGTTCTGGCATAAGCAATTCCCTAAAGATACGCAAACCTTGCTCATACTGGATGACATCGCCTGCGGGGACGACGTAAAAAGACGCACCTCCGAGCTCGTTAAGCTCGCTTTCAGCGGTAGACACGACAATATCAGCGTTTGGTGGCTCTCGCAGCAGCTTACCAGCGTCTCTAAGCCCTTCAGGGAAAACATAGGATCGCTTGTCGTATTTTATACGCCTTGCAAGTCTGACCTGGAAACCATCTTAAGCGACTACGGCGGTGAGATATCCAAGGAACAGTTACACGAATACATGCGGCATTTAAAAACGCACCAACCTTCCAAGATGATCTTCTCTTTGAGGTTTCCCTACACGGTTGGAATCTATGATTCCTAATGTATATGGACATTGAGCAGCTCTTAGATGAAGTCCCCACGCAGTTAGATGAAAGTAACCTCAAGGAACAACTCAACATCCTTGTGTCATCTGGGAAGTGCAAAGAAATGATAGGCAAGGAACTTACCCATGAGCAGGTTAATAAGTTGTCGGAAGAGGAAGTCAAAAAGTTCCATAAGAGGTACGAGGCTGCCCTTGCAAGTAAGACCACGGACGCCGTAGCAGACTCCGCTATCCGACTTGCCACTAAATTGCTTGGACTTGCGCTGCCCATAGACGACGTGGAGCAACTGCGGAAGGACATAAGCGAGGACTATGTTATCGCCCAAGAACTTAAGATAACCTGTGGGTGGTTGTCTTTGAAGTGCGGTAAGTTAATGGCAGTCGCCTCTGCGGCTTTGCATGTAGCTCAGCATGTCGACTTGAAGGAGGTACTGGTGTCTTGGAAGGACTTCAAGAAGGACAGAGAAGTCGAAAAGGTCTTCACGGCAGCACTTGCTGAGGTACCTGATCAAGTCGCCTCAAGTACTTAGTCAAGTCGTTGTCAAGTCACCTCAAGTACTTAGTCAAGTCGTTGTCAAGTCATTGTCAAGTCGTCATCAAGTTACTTGTCAAGTCCTTCAAGTCCCTTAATATAAGATGAGTGGCACCGAAGAACAACCACCCGTAGAAGATAACAAGATTACCAAGGCTAAATCTCCGGGCAGAGTCGCTGCCGGAAAGAAGCTCGCGGAGATGAATAAAAAGAACAAAGCAAAGAAGGAGGAAAAAGTGGAGGAAAAAGAAGAGGAATCCTTTATCAATCCTGGGTACGTCATTGGCGCGTTAGGAGTTGCTATAGCAGCAGGCAGCCTCTACTTACAATGGCGGGCAGCAAAGCCAAATGTAAAATTGGAACCAGCGCATTACGCACCTGCGGAGCCGCCCGTGAGAAAAAGCAAAATCCCTGAAATGGAGTAATAACCTTCTCGCTTTGTAATATAATGTCAACCGCGTTATTGAAAACTGTTGAAGAAGCAGCTATCATTACTTCCATCGTTGCGGGTATTGGTTGGGTAAGTAAGAAAGTGCTCAAAGAAGACTTTACTGAAGACCCAAGCAAGAGCTTCGCTAATTTTGCTAAGATGACCGCTGCCGTAGGCGGGGCTATCATGGTAAAGGATTACCTACGGAAGGAAAAGTACCTACCTACGGTGTAATATATAATGGCTAGCGTGGTCGCTGGTGGAGTTATTGCAGCTTTAGCATTCACTGGAGCTAATTATGGTGGTCAGTATTCAGATAGATTAGTTAGAGGCGACAAAAGCGGAGATTTAGCCGCCGAAAGGAAAAGGCACGACTTAGCGCTGGAGAAATATCAGCGAGACGTGGCAGCTTGGAATGAAAAAAGACAAGCTTACAGGGATTGGTTGGATAAAGAACTACCAAGACAAAATGCAGGCAGACAAGAACTTCGAAAATACAGACTACGCCTTTAAGCTCTATGCGCAGGCGCACCCCGCGGCATTAACGGGGTTAAGAAAGCCTCAGTTCAAGAATTACTATCAGCCTTCTAAGAAACAAAAAGACAATGAATTGGTATTTGTAGGAGTTGCAGGGCTGGCAGGAGGCGTAGCCTTGGCGTATTTAGTCTAAGCTACGCTTAGCCTCTAGTGTCGCCTTTGGCGCCTGTAATATATGATCGTCTTTTTGGAAAGCGATAAAAATAACTTTACCACTTATTTAAATCCCCCCATTAAAGCCCATAAGGTTCGGCTCATAAGTTGCTCTTTGTACAATTCTTGGTATAACCTGATTAGGGGCATAGTCCCTGAGCATACAGGAGGATCTAACTATCAAGCCGTATTGCTGCCCGATGGACATTATACACCAATCACACTGGCCAAGGAATTAGCAAAACACGGTTATACTCTCACCACAGGATTGCCGCACGAAATGACCCTCAAACATAATATGTCAAATTATTCAATGACTTTTGGAAAGTCTGAGCCATTGGGATCTTTATTATGTGCCTCAGGCAAGACGATTACCAACACAGCCATACCTGTGAAATGGCAAGTCGCATCCTCTTACGAAGTCTATTGCGATTTAGTCCTTAGTTACAGCAATGGGGAAAAGTCTTCTCTTATGTCCAAGTTCCTGCCCAAAGGTAGTCCATTCGATCTGGTAGAATACACTCCCATTTCTTTGAGCTATGATTTGTCTAATTTGGTAGAAAGCATAAACATCGCCATTAAAGTGGACCGAAAGACGGTGGATTTCAACGGGCGAAAGATCAATCTTGTTTTGGAATTCATATAATGGGTCGAACAGAGGACAAACTCAAAAGGATTTACTATGGACCCGAAGGCTATTGGAAAGGAGCGTCGGCCATCAAGAAACTCGCGACCGCGGCCAGGGTATCAGAAGAAACGGCTAAGAACTGGCTAAGAAAACAAACCCTCTGGCAGGTTAATCTTCCCATGCCTAAGTACATTCCCAGACCCAGCTTTACCGTAAATACCCCTAATGAAGTTCATCAGGCGGATTTGCTTTTCTTACCGCACGATAAGGTGAGAAAAAAGACCTATAGGTACGCTTTGACCGTAGTTGATATCGCAAGCAGATACAAGGACGCCGAACCCATAACCAGTAAGGATTCTGGGGAAGTCGCAGAAGCCCTAGGTAGGATTTATAAGCGCGTTTTGAAATGGCCTAAGCTGCTGCAAGTGGATGCTGGGAAGGAGTTCATGGGCGTGGTTACTAAGACCCTGAAAGACCACGACACCAAGATTAGGAGAGCCGAGGCAGAGTACCACAGGGTTCAAAGCATCGTCGAAAGATTCAATAAGACCCTGTCCGAGCGTCTCATTGGGTACCAATATTGGAAAGAGCTGGAAGATCCATCTAAACGCAACAGGGAATGGACTCAGAGGCTTCCCCAGGTCGTCGCGGCTTTGAACAACGAGGCGGCCAGGGCTACGGGAATAAAACCCAAGGATGCCATAAAAACGAAACACGTGGAACACAAGTCCTACGTCAGAAGTTCAAGGGAGGTCGGACTGAAGGAAAAAAAGCTCCCCCGCAACATAGTGGTCAGATACCTCTATCAGCCGGGGGAACTCGAAGGTGGCAGTAAAAGAGCCACGGATCCTAACTGGTCTCTGGAAACGTATGAGATTTCGAAGTCCGTCACCAAGGAAGGACAACCCGTGTTGTATTACCTAAATGGCCCAAGTCGCGGATTCGTCATGGAAGAGCTGCTCATAGTCCCCAAAGACTCAGAGTAGCGCAGCACCGCGCGCCCGATTGCACTCTAGGCATGTCAGTCTTACGTTGCCTCTGCAATGCCCGCGTTTGTTATTTATGCGATCCACGGAGAACTGCTGATCGTCATTTGGGTCAAACCTCCATAGTAGAGGTATGTTACACTTGGCACACCTTGCCCCTTTCTTATAGATGTCGTCCAGGCATAGGTCGAATTTGACCCCCGCATAGCGGGGATCTGTACTCTTTTCTTCGTCGTGCCGCTTGTAGCGAAGGAGTTTCTTGGCAATGTTCTCTTTGGCTACGTCCTCTGGCGTCTTATCGTAACGCAGTTGCGGTCCCCAGCTTCTCTTCAACTGTTTGGCATATTCTACGCGGCTTACGGCGGTGTAGATAAGGTTGCTCCAACACAACCGCTGGTCTATGATCCATAAGGTTTCCTTTATGGTAAGCCCTTGCGCGCTGTGGACTGTCATGCAATAGCCTAAACGCCAATCTGGATGGGAGGTAATTCTTTCCACCTTTTCTATGGGCACCCAGGCTTTATCGTGCGTTACTGCGTTCTGCAGTTGAACGTCGGTACCCGGCACCCAGACGTCTCTTTTTTGCATGCGGGTGTCACGCGGTTTATAACAAACAGGTACGTGATGCGTAGGGAAGCGCTCTCGGTGTATATTTAGCAAATCCTTTTGTATGCGAGATTGTGCCGCGCGCTTACTACTTAGCACCAGATCCTTTGGATGCCATGTGTAAAGGAATTCCTCGTATTTCTTCGCCCGTACGCGTTTGCGCAGTGTTTTGCATTGGTCGGCGTCACTAAGGCCCCTTAATTCCGCTTTCAGGTATCTTACTTGATCCTTACTGCGGTAGTCGGTGTTAATTTCCTCCGCATGGTCTACGAACCCCTTTAGCCATTCGTGGGGCATCTCTCCGGCTATTGGAGGAGGCTGGCAGGGATCTCCGGCGAATATTACTTGACACTTTCCACGAAGGAATTCTACGAATTCTTTGAGGATTTCTAAAGGAACGGTGCAAAACTCATCCCAAAGTATCA
This sequence comes from Actinia tenebrosa, assembly GCF_029948245.1. Taxonomy (NCBI): domain Eukaryota; kingdom Metazoa; phylum Cnidaria; class Anthozoa; order Actiniaria; family Actiniidae; genus Actinia; species Actinia tenebrosa. Next base: position 5,257,462 of record NW_028292584.1, read on the forward strand.
CCGGAGGTATGTCGTGGATGGCTTCTGGTACCCACTTTTGGCCATTCCAACGGAAGAAGCTGTGGTACGTTTGAGCGTCGTGGCCCATTTCGCAGAGTTCTCTTTCCAAACGATGTGTTGGCGTTAGCACCTTTATCTTAGGAAAGAGTTCTAACACGCGCGTAGTTTTACCGCTGCCGCCGGTACCATAGAGGTAAGAGAAGCGTTGGTAGGAAATAGGGTCCGCAACTGAGGGCAGTGGCTATTCCGTCGGCGTAATGGAACCGCGGGTGTGTTCTCCGTGATATTCTACACGGCCTCTCCAAGCTTTGATCTCTTCGTCTTTGACGCGCCATTGACCACTTTCCGCGAGTTCGTCTTCTGTATAGAATTCCTTCATCGTTTCCCATACGCTCGGCTTAACGTATAGGGAATCCGTGGCTACGCGTGGAATGTCTTCTTGGTCAAACCGCAAGAGCATTGCAAGAAGGTTAATGTGCGCGTAGGCTAACATGCTGGCACGCAGAGGGTAATACTGCGGTCGATGGTCCTGGTAATAACACAGCGCATTCCATTCGTGCAGCTTATCGTCGACAACGTAGTCCCATTTCTCTACGGATACCATCGTTCCTTTGTCATGCGCGCGCTTGATGAGGAAGCTTAACTCGCCGGCGTCCGTAATCAGGCGCCGCTGCATATGTTTCTCTCCTTCCTTAGCGCCCTGCGTGAACTTTCCTATGACCACGCGCGCTGTGGGGTTATGCTCCGGTAACCATTGCGTGAAGGCGCTGTGACAAAGTATGGCTTCATGCGCTGTGTATTTTAAAAGTTTGCGCTCTTCAAAGAACTTCAATAGGGGCACCGGTATCCATTCTTTCTCCTGCAGGTGCTTCCCATACCACGCATAGATTATGGGGTGCAGACCCGCTGCTAATTTCCAGGTGGTCAACCGTACAAACCCCGTTGATGGGGCGTCGTAGTGAACATCCAACGCAACACGAAAAAATTGCGAGTCTGGATGCCCGTATCTATCATAATATTCCTTACAATCCCCCAGGCCTTTGAAGCTTGCGGGGTAACAATGTTTCATATCCAGCGACACGTATTCGTCTTCATCGTACTCCATGTTCCACAGACCACCGTGACCGTGTTCTACACAAGCTTTAGCTATATCTTTGAACTCCTCCGGCGTGGATTTCCACCCGTTTCTTTTCTTTGCGGCTAAGAAGTCCAAACTGCGACTGCTAAGCACTTCGTCAGAGAAGTCTTCTCCTAAAGTCTCACAGGCGCTTTGAATGCGCAGCTGTTCCACTTCAGGACGATACAAAGTGCCGTCTTGGGTCATAAATTGACTTCCCTCCGCATCCATTAACCAAATGGAATTCTCGTGCATTAGTTCTGCAAGCGGTGACTCCTTGTAAACGCATGTTTCTTTCTTCTTAGGGAACCTTAACTCCCTCCACGCATGTGCGTTATGCTGGTAAATTACGATAGGCGCACCCCGGCCCCCATACTTGTGCGTGCCGGAGTAAATGAAGCCGTCGGTGATGTCTTTCACGTGTATGCGCCTTTCTAAAGCAACCTCTAACTTCTTGATGTTTTCAATGGTGGCTCCTGCCCTACGAGTAGCATGCTCCCATTTCCTGATGGCTTCTCTTCTCTTCAACGTAAGCTTACCTCCCCTAGAGGAATCCTCGAAGAACTCTCTAACTAACTTACCCACGCAGTTACCCGGATGCCGCATTGGTTTGAGCTTCTTAACGTCCGGGTTCTTAATTTCATACGCACCGTAAATAACCACGGTGACCGGGTAAGCAACTTCGTAGAACAACATGTCGATGCCCACCAGCGCCCCAGGACGCGTGTCCTTGTTTAAAACGAACAGGTCCTTCCTGCCAGACGCCCGTATTGGATTCCTGCCCTTTTCTATTATCCACTCGCCGTCTAAATACTTTATAAACGTCAACTCCAGGCGGTAATTACCTTCGGGCATTAAGTCAATTATCCTTTCTGCTCTTTCCTCGCTCATCGTCTCATCTGTATCTCCCTCCATAAACGTTGTGAAGGCAAAGTCGGCGTCTAAGCGGTCCAGCACCTGAGTTCGCAGTCGGCGCACAGTCTTGTTACTAATGCTTTTGATGGTGTCCATCTATATCTAAGGAATATTTTATCCTCCGTTTGCGACACAAACATAGCAGCAGTAAGGAAATCTTCGCGCAACATATAACGGGACACGGGTAATTCCCGCGGGGGACGCCAGTGCATAAACACGGGTAATTCCCGGGCGATTCCGAATGGTGATCGCGAGTCCCCCTTACTGCTGCTCGACCGACTTTGTAAGGAGTTTGGTGTTGTAGGGAAGGATTTCAGGTGTACCGCGGGTCCTAACAATGGTTTGGGGCACATTTGGGCTTATTGGGGGATTGGCGGGCATGTGCTAAGTGATAAGGAAGTCCACGCGTTGAATTTACAATGGACCATGGCTTCCCACCCAGAAACCCATTATCATTTGAAGAATGAGTGGTGGTGGTTGGAGGGTCCAGTTAAGGATACCAAGCAAGTCCGCGATGGACCTTTGTTCAAAGACGAGGGTGGTAAGTATGCCGGGGCCAATCCACTGATTATTAAGATTACCAACGACGAGCAAACGAAGCAATACTTTAATTTCATACCCCCAGAAGGTAAAGGACTAACTAGAGCTGGTCTTGCTCGTTTGAATCGCAGCATAGAAGCTTACGTGTATTCTATCCTTGGAGCCCAAGTAAATACCCGATCAAGCATAGTGGGGAATACCGGCGCCGCAGAAGAGACGCGAGCCGAAGCCTTGATCTTATTCGAAAGTTCAATCTTGGAGGGCGACATTAGCAAGGGCGTACAGCGTTACCAACTAGCTATACAAAATTCTAAGACGAGGTTGGACTATGCAGTAGCACCGGGTTGTTGGTTAATGCCTAGTAATTATCTATAAATACTGGTTCTGTAGTAGGATACAACAACAAACTTCAACGAGCTACTAAGGATATGAAGTTTGGGGTGAATGACGTGAACTCTGACATGACCAAGGGCATTCCTCACTTCGTAGAGAAGCCAAAAAAATCACACGAAACGAAGCTACCCGTAGTTACGAAACCATCAAAGCATATTCCCGCAACCATACCTGAGGAATATAACCATAACTTACTAAAACCCGGCTTAACAGCTGCAAGCATTGGTCTGAGCTATTATATATGGCGATGAACAACCCCTACGTAGCTGGAGTAGATTGTGTTTATACGACTTACACAGGCGAGAAAAAATACACCCAGGCATCTTGGGTTGATGTCACGGGCATGTCCGTGGATCTGAACTACTCGGGAAAGAAGTTAATCCTTTGTAGTATTTGCATTGGTACGAGCAGCCATGCCAACGTCGGCTTTAGGTTCCTGGATGAGAATGGCGTACGGCAGCCTATGAGAAATAAGACAAACAACAGGGAGCCTGCGCATTTCTCCGTAGAGCCCAACCCAGCCAGCGCCGAAAATCTATCGGTTTGGACTTTCCACATGGTCGCCGATTGCCATGGGAAGGTAAAGCTGCAAATGCGCGTAGATGACACCGGGAGCGTTTGCATAAATAGTATAGAAAATCAGAGAGATACGGTTTATAATCACAAGACCATTAGCACTCTTACGGTGCTTAGCCTTTAAATATATGAACCCACACGCGAAGGAAGATTGGTTTCTACATTTTTTGGAGGAGAAGGACTACTTAGAACAGCATTGGCATGACACCGGGCTGTGGGTGAAGGTTGGGGGCCTGGGATTGATCATGTGTACCATTTGCGTTTCGACGGGGTATTCGTGTAATGTCGGGTTTAGGATCGTTGATGAGGATAACCACCCATTACTACCCTACAGAAAAAAAGATTATAATAGGAACCCAGCTCATTTCTCGTCGGAGCCCCCACCGTTAAGCACAGAAGACTTAACGCCGGTAACTTTTCATATGATAGCCAATTGTCAATATGCGAAGCTTCAGGTTCTTCCCAACGACGTTGCCTACCTTCGGATAAATGCCGCCCCGTCAAAAGATCCTCCAACGGATGCTACTTGGAATCATAAGCCCATTTCTACTATGACCGCCATACCACTAGTTCCGCATTATCAAGGCGGCGCGAATACTATCTTTACTTATCCCCAGTCGAGGACGCCTCGTATGCCCGACGACGATAAGCCCAACATAATATACAAGGATAAGATCAGCCCCTCATCTTCTTCAGGAGGACAACCCCAATAGCTACGACTAATATCCAAATGTTATTCCCCACGAACTTTAACAGTTCTCCGCCGGCCCTAAGTGCCAGGCCAAGAACGCTACCCAGCAGCCCAAGAAGACCGGCTGCCATCTTTTTTCCCAAGTCCGTCAGCCCATTGCCTAATTTCTTTACGCCCGCGCCTGTAGCCTTAAGCGCGGACAAGATCACGCCTACTACGCTCGAAATAGCGACCGCAAATGCCAGCGGAAGACCATACTTCAAAAGGGCTCTTTTTACCTTTTCCTTGGTGGTAAGTCCCAGCTCCTTTTCCAGGTTTTCTCTTTGCGCCTGTAATTCCGCAAGGCGTATTTCGAGCGTATCTACTTCCTTTTGAGCTGCTTCCCTTTCTTCCTCGGTACGAGTTTGGTCCTCGATTACTTCTTGCTGCCGCTCTATTTGCCCCTCCAGGTCTTCAATAGCCTGATCTCTTTGCCGGATTTGTTCCTCCTTAGTATTGATTTCAGCCATTAACCGCCGCCTTTCCACCAAAGAGCCAGCTATGGTGGTTTGTAGGTTTTCGGTATCGTCTCTAATTAAGTCTAACTCTTGCAGGGCGAGGTTAAGAGCCCTTTGAGCCTGATTTCTTTCACGTCGAATTCGGGTTCTTTGGTCTACCAGCTCGCTTATTTCTTGATTTTTAAATTCGACCTCTCTCCTATGCGCGTCGGCAAGCCGTTGGTTTTGCTTCATGTATTCCTCCTCCCTTTCTTCCAACGTTTCCCGCAGCGCTTCCGTTGGAGCATGTGAGCTTTGAGCTTCTTCTAAGTCCCTTTGGGCTTTATCCCTATCGCGCAGGGCTTTATCCAACTGGTTTCTCATTTCCATCATTCTTTCGTTACCGAACTTTTTTTCAGCATCGACAATTAGCTGAGTTTGCTTTGCGTATTCTTCCTCCCTTTCTTTTAACGTTTTTTGCAGTTCGATAGCGCGTTTTTCTAGTGCGACCTTTTCGTTCAGGTTTTCCAGCCGGTCTAACATGCTTCTAGTGGCACGCTGGAAGCCTTTTAATCTTGAGACGTCACCCCTAACGTCACCATTCTCATCAAAGAGGGGTTGTGGTTTCGTCCAGCGGTCTTTGTCAGGAAATCTCAGGTCTTGAACGGTTATGAGGACTTTGTTTCCGCGTTCTGTGAGCCTTACGTCGTCAGCATCGAAACGGGAATAACGCTGCGTTAGCTCTTGCATTGCCCACTCTACGGTTTCCCGCGCGGCTGCTTCCGGCTCGCCCATGTTTTGAAGCTCTATGTGCTCACGCGGAAACGTGTACTCGCGTGCTTTGGAATGTCTTAGGGCCTTTGCAATCCTATCCCTTAGGGAATCGTCGACTTGTTGGGTGGGAAGCAGCGGTTCTTCATCACCGTCGTTAATGTCAGCCTGACCTTCCTCAGTGGTGGGATCGAAGTCGGGGTCTGTTCCTTCTACTTCCATTATATATGATAAGCTCAAAGTTAAATCCCAACGTATTACCTAAGCAGGTTGGCGGACTGAAAGCAGAACGCACCTTTCACCGGGTTACATTCACACCTTCTAGCGCAAAACCAGTGGAGACGCTGTACGTAGGCGTACCCTGCCTAACAGATAACCTAGTGTTGGTTCCTGGCACCCTGGCGCTAAGGTTTGACCTAGCAATACAACCAAACACTGCGGACGTGCGTTACGTCGTCAATAACGTGGGTAGAGACCTCGTTTCCAAAATACGCGTAACGTTCGCCGGGGAATCCTTGCTGGACTTAAACAGGTATGATTTGTATACCACGTACAAAGACTTATGGTTGACGGCCTTTGACCGCGCGCAAAGGATAGAGCAGGGAATCGCCATTGATGCCATACGCAAGGTAAGAAGCGCAACCTCTGGCGCCTCAGGAGAAGACGAAATAAAGACGGCTTATGGTACTAAATATGTCGTTCCATTAGATTTCGAAGTTATCACGAACCACGGTGCATACTACCCAAGGCAGCTAAGCGAACTGCAGTTCGAAGTAACCCTAGCAGACACTACAAACATCCTGCAGGGAAAGGACGTAAGTTCCTCAGCCGTCCACCCATACTCCGTTACTAACTTAGAGCTGCAGTACGAAACGGTATACAGCGAAGACCTCGCACGTAGCGCCGGTATGGAATACAGCGCCGGGAAGGCTTTCCTTTACGATCACGTCGTGATGTACAAGACGTTCAGCTTTACAAACAACGTCGAAGAGGTCATAAACCAAAGCATTAACCTTCCCAGGCGCAGCCTCACAGGGATAATGTTGCTGTTCGCAAAGACATACACGGCAGGAGTGCGTGACTCTGAGGCGTTCTTTAATCCTAACATCACTAACGTAGGCGTTAGCATTAACGGAGTGCCTAATAAGGTTTACTCACAAGGGATAAAGCCCGAGGACATGTACCGGGAAGTCGCGCGTAAGTTTGGCGACCAAAGTGGCCCAAAGGAATTCTTTAAGGATAAGTATGCGCGGTGGATCGACATGCGCACAACGAACGACGAAGACCTACATGGTCAGGGTTTACGCCTGGTAAATACCCAGGACGGCATTACGTTGGAGATCAAGCGCACCAAACATGCCAGCGACACTACTAAGATAAACGCGTACATTTTCGTAGTCTCAGACGCGCAGCTAAGCGTGGAAATGAATCAGCTAAAACAACGAAAACAACGAAACCAAACTGCAATGCATAGTGCAAGGCGACAAACTGTACTTCAAAGCAAAGGAGGTGGCTTTGGCGTTGGGCTATGAGCGCCCTAGAGATGCAATTAGAGCACACGTATCTGAGAAATACCAGAAAAGATGGGTTGATCTACAAGGGGCTTCAAATCACCGCTCCCCTACTACGCAACCACATTCCGTGTTTATATCCGAACCTGGTTTGTACGAACTGATATTTAGCTCCAAACTACCCAAAGCTGTGGAGTTTCGTGATTGGGTCTTTGAGGAAGTCCTACCCGCGCTGCGTAGGACGGGTAAATATGCAATAGACAAGCGCTTCGACGGTCCAAACAAGTTGGTATTTAAGATCGAAAATGAATTCGACCTGCATAAAAAGGTAGTAGACTACATCCGCAGGTTGTACCCCCAAATGCTCGTGACCCCTGGTCTAGGCGAACTGCAGGACGGCGACAGTAAACGCATAAAGTGCTGGCAGAAAGGATATCAACGGGGGCAACCCGACCTGCTTATCCTGAATGCGCACACCCATTACCGTGGCTTCTGCATCGAGCTGAAGACTCCAAAAGGCAACGGGGTATTATCCGAGGATCAACGCCGCCTCTTACAGAGGTATGAAGAAAACGGTTATAAGGTAATGATTAGCAGCGACTACGATGTCATTTGCAGGGAGATCACGGAGTATGCACAAGGAATTCGCCTGCCATGTAGGTGGTGCTGCAAGCGCTTTAAAAGCGCGCAGACTCTGGCAACGCATTTGAGAATATTCCATAGGTATAATGGATAAGGATAAATTTAACGAGTTAAAGTTCATACAAACACACTGGAGGGATTTAACCGTGGGGGAGATTTACGAGATAAAGAATTACGTGGTCTTTGAAGACATCGACCGCCTGCGCTTGGTCTTAAAGAATAAAAAAAGAACATACACCCTTTGGGCGCCCGATAGGATAAGGTACGCCATTGAAGGGCAGGACGTTACCCATGTTATGAGTCATGGTAAAAAGGATGGCAGGTGGGTATTCGACGTGGTTAAGTATGAGCCCGAGAGTCCTCTGCATAATTAGCTTACTAGTGCGTCTGCTAAAGTCCGCTGCGCTTTAGGATCCGCGGAGCACCAATGCCCAACGAAGGATCCTTCCAGGAATGCACTGCCACAATGAAGGCAGGTGTATTTTTTACGCGGTTTAGGTTTGGGTGTCGCAATGCAATCTGCAGGTGGTTCGCACGTAATACAGTCCATATATTGAAAGGGCGATCAGGAATCCTCCCAGAAATGCCACGAAGTAGGCCAGCATATACTTAGGGCTCTGCAGGGCGCTTTAAAAGGGGTCCTTATTTTTCTTGTTGTTTTGTTGAGGTATTGTTGATCCCTAACAAACAACAAGAAAAATAAGATTAGGATTTGAGACTCTTTGCACAAACCCTGCTTTACTATTAAAGGCCCCAAGAAATGCTATTGCGTATCATATATTTCAAATAGTGTCTCAGAATGTTGACAATAAGGTTAAATCTTTGTTAAGGATGCCTGGAAACTATTTCAAAGAGTGTCTCAGAATGTTGACAATAAGGTTAAATCTTTGTTAAGGATGCCTGGAAACTATTTCAAAGAGTGTCTCAGAACGTTGACGTTTAGGTTAAATCTTTGTTAAGGATGCCTGGAAACTATTTCAAAGAGTGTCTCAGAATGTTGACGTTTAGGTTAAAGCTTTGTTAAGACAGTTGAAGATATGTTCCTCTTCTCTAACACAACCACAACGATCGCACTCCTGCCTCCAATACTCCCTTTTAGTCCACGGAACGCCTTCGGCGCGTTCAAAAGAGGGGAAAGTACGGACTATCTTCTTATGGTAATCTATGCGATTCCTTAAGTAATCCTCTTTATGCGGGCAGCGACACATCAAATCCGCACATTGGTAGCAATCCACGCCTTCCAAGTCGTAAGCGCGGGAGAGAAACCTATAATTCACTTCATGCGTTCTCCGGTGCGTCTGTAAACGTTGACGACTACTAAGTATCTTATTACAGAAACTACACTGTCTGGTTCGATTACAGACGCCCCTTTTCAGATGCTGCTGCATTTCGAAGGGGTTGTGGAATTCCTTATTACAGTCCTTACAAAGCCCACAAATGCGTTTATCCTGATGTTGTTGCATCTTTTGAACGGTGCTGAATTCCTTACCGCAATCTTTACAAGCGCGGCTAAGGGGTTTCTTTGTACAAACGCCGCGACGAACGTGGTATTGAAGTCTTTGTTTGGTGCTGAACACCTTCTTACACAACAAGCAGTCCATATATACTTAACAATATCTTAGCCTCCATTTAACATCCTTAACAAAGATTTAACCTTATTGTCAACATTCTGAGACACTCTTTGAAATAGTTTCCAGGCATCCTTAACAAAGATTTAACCTTATTGTCAACATTCTGAGACACTCTTTGAAATAGTTTCCAGGCATCCTTAACAAAGATTTAAGCTAAACGTCAACATTCTGAGACACTCTTTGAAATAGTTTCCAGGCATCCTTAACAAAGATTTAACCTTATTGTCAACATTCTACAGGGGATATCGCATGAAGTCCTTAACGGACTCCTTAGCCCACGTTGCCATCGTTATCAGCGCGCCAAACCGTTCTGCACGCTTCAGACCACACATTTCATCGTACAACTCCTGCACGCGCTCTTTAAGGCAATCAATTTCCTCCCTCTGCATTTCAATGGTGTCTCTCTTATCTTTTACGTCGGCGACAATTCTTTGCACTGCTTCCACAGGCTCCATATATATCAGGGAACAAGTTCCCTTCGAAAGAAGGGATATAATGAACCCAAATCCCATGCCTTGTAACGCGTTGATCGTAGGACCCACCGGCTGTGGAAAGACCCAGTTCGTAGTAGAGCAGCTATTGGGACCGTTTAGATACCGATTTGACTACATAGTGCTATTATGCCCCACCTACGTGAACAACCGCACCTGGACGGGCGTAGGAGTGAAAGATGACGACTTCTTTGTGGACATCTTAGACCCTAATGAGTTATCCAGCCACCTTAAGTTTTGGCACGGACAATTCCCTAAAGATACGCAAACCCTTTTGATACTGGATGACATTGCCTGTGGGGACGATGTAAAAAGACGCACTTCCGAGCTCGTTAAACTCGCCTTCAGCGGTAGGCATGACAATATCAGCGTTTGGTTGCTTTCCCAGCAGCTTACCAGTGTCTCTAAGCCCTTCAGGGAAAACATAGGTTCACTTGTCGTATTTTATGCTCCGAGCAAGTCTGATCTGGAAACCATCTTAAGCGACTACGGCGGCGAGATAAGCAAGGAACAGTTACACGAATACATGAGGCATTTAAAAACGCACCAACATTCCAAGATGATCTTCTCTTTGAGGTTTCCGTATTCCATAAAGATCTGCGATCTTTAACTCCTAATGTATATGGATATTGAGCAGCTCTTAGATGAAGTCCCCACGCAGTTAGACGAAAGTAACCTCAAGGAACAACTTAACATCCTGGTGTCATCTGGGAAGTGCAAAGAAATGATAGGCAAGGAACTTACCCATGAGCAGGTTAATAAGTTGTCAGAAGAGGAAGTTAAGAAGTTCCATAAGAGGTACGAGGCTGCCCTTGCAAGTAAGACCACGGACGCCGTAGCAGACTCCGCTATCCGACTTGCGACTAAATTACTTGGACTTGCACTGCCCATAGACGACGTGGAGCAACTGCGGAAGGACATAAGAGATGACTATGTCATATCCCAAGAACTTAAGATAACCTGCGGGTGGTTGTCGTTGAAGTGTGGTAAGTTAATGGCAGTCGCCTCTGCGGCACTTCACGTAGCTCAGCACGTCGACTTGAAGGAGGTACTGGTGTCTTGGAAGGACTTCAAGAAGGACAGAGAAGTCGAGAGGGTCTTCCAGGCGGCACTTGCTGAGGTACCTGATCAAGTCGCCTCAAGTACTTAGTCAAGTCGTCCTCAGGAATTACCCAGGTCGCCTCAAGTACTTAGTCAAGTCGCCGTTAAGTCATTGCCAAGTCATTATTAAGTCGTCCGTAAGTCATTGTCAAGTCGTCATCAAGTTACTTGTCAAGTCCTTCAAGTCCCTTAATATAAGATGAGTGGCACCGAAGAACAACCAGAAAAGGCTCCCGTAGAAGATACCAAGATTACCAAGGCTAAATCTCCAGGCAGAGTCGCTGCCGGTAAGAAGCTCGCGGAGATGAATAAAAAGAACAAAGCCAAAAAAGAAGAAAAGGTGGAGGAAAGAGAAGAGGAATCCTTTATTAATCCTGGGTACGTCATTGGCGCGTTGGGAGTTGCTATAGCAGCAGGTAGCCTCTACTTACAATGGCGGGCTACGAAGCCAAAAGTAGAACCGTCAACATATCACGCACCCGTGCAGGAGCCCCCTAAGAGAAGCAAGATACCCGTAATGGAGTAGATTTATCACCACGTGCCGTGGCGACCTAGATTTTCCTTCTCGCTTTGTAATATAATGTCGACCGCGTTATTGAAAACTGTTGAAGAAGCAGCTATCATTACTTCCATCGTTGCGGGTATTGGTTGGGTAGGTAAGAAAGTGCTCAAAGAAGACTTTACTGAAGACCCAAGCAAGAGCTTCGCTAATTTTGCTAAGATGACCGCTGCCGTAGGCGGGGCTATCATGGTAAAGGATTACCTACGGAAGGAAAAGTACCTGCCGACGACGTAACTCGTGAAAATCCCTATAATAATATAATATAATAATAATAATATAATAATATAATAATAATAATATAATAATATAATAATAATAATATAATAATAATATAATAATAATAATATAATATAATATAATAATATAATATAATGGCTAGCGTGGTCGCAGGTGGAGTCATTGCAGCTTTAGCATTCACTGGAGCTAATTATGGCGGTCAATATTTGGATAGATTAGTTAGAGGTGATCGCAGCGGAGATTTAGCCGCCGAAAGGAAGAGACACGACTTAGCGCTGGAGAAATATCAAAGGGACGTGGCAGCTTGGAATGAAAAAAGACCAGCTTACAGGGATTGGTTGGATAAGAACTACCAAGACAAAATGCAGGCGGATAAGAACTTCGAAAACACAGAGTACGCCTTTAAGCTTTATGCGCAAGCACACCCCGCCGCATCGACGGGGTTAAGAAAGCCTCAGTTTAAGAATTACTACCAGCCTTCTAAGAAACAAAAAGACAATGAATTAGTCTTCGTAGGAGTCGCAGGGCTGGCAGGAGGCGTAGCTTTGGCGTATCTGCTCTAACGAAGGAAACTGTGTTTCCTGAAATATATGATCGTCTTTTTGGAAAGCGATAAAAATAACTTTACCACTTATTTGAATCCCCCCATCAAAGCCCATAAGGTTAGTCTGGTTAGTTGTTCTTTGTACAATTCTTGGTATAATTTAGTCAATGCCTTGGTCACCGTACTTAAGGCGCCTAACAAATATCAAGGTGAAATGCTGCCCGATGGACATTACACGCCAATCACCCTTGCTAAGGAGCTCGCCAAGCGCGGTTATACTCTCACCACGGGATTGCCGCACGAAATGACCCTCAAACATAATATGCCAAATTATTCAGTAATTTTTGGAAAGTCTGACCCATTGGGATCTTTATTATGTGCCTCGGGCAAGACAATTACCAACACGGCCATACCCGTGAAATGGAAAGACGCATCCTCTTATGAAGTCTATTGCGACTTGGTCCATAGTTACAACAATGGGGAAAAGTCTTCTCTTATGTCCAAGTTTCTACCCAAAGGTAATCCATTTGACCCAGTAGAATACACTCCCATTTCTTTGAGCTATGACTTGTCTCATTTGGTAGAAAGCATAAACATCGCCATTAAAGTGGACGGAAAGACGGTGGATTTCAACGGACGCAAGATCAATCTTGTTTTGGAATTCATATAATGGGTCGAACTGAGGACAAACTCAAAACGATTTACTATGGGCCCGAAGGCTATTGGAAAGGAGCGTCAGCTATCAAGAAACTCGCGACCGCGGCCAGGGTATCAGAAGAAACGGCTAAGAACTGGCTAAGAAAACAAACCCTCTGGCAGGTTTATCTTCCCGTGCCCAAGTACATTCCCAGGCCCAGCTTTACCGTAAATGCCCCCAATGAAGTTCATCAGGCGGATTTGCTTTTCTTACCGCACGACAAGGTGAGAAGAAAGACCTATAGATACGCTTTGACCGTAGTTGATATCGCAAGCAGATACAAGGACGCCGAACCCATAACCAGCAAGGATTCTGGGGAAGTCGCAGAAGCCCTAGGTAGGATTTATAAGCGCGTCTTGAAATGGCCCAAGCTGCTGCAAGTGGATGCGGGGACGGAGTTCATGGGCGTGGTTACTAAGACCCTGAAAGACCACGACACTAAGATTAGGAGAGCCGAAGCAGAGTACCACAGGGGTCAGAGCATCGTCGAAAGATTCAATAAGACCTTGGCCGAGCGTCTCTTTGGGTACCAGTATTGGAAAGAGCTGGAAGATCCCTCCAAACGCAACAGGGAATGGACTCAGAGGCTCCCCCAGGTCGTCGCGGCTTTGAACAACGAGGCGGCCAGGGCTACAGGAATGAAACCCAAGGATGCTATGAAGAAGAAACACGTGGAACACAAGTCCTACGTCAGAAGTTCAAGGGCGGTCGGACTGAAGGAAAAAAAGCTCCCCCGCAACATAGTGGTCAGATACCTCTATCAGCCGGGGGAACTCGAAGGTGGCAGTAAAAGAGCCACGGATCGTAACTGGTCCCTGAAAACGTATGAGATTTCGAAGTCCGTCACCAAGGAAGGACAACCCGTGTTGTATTACCTAAATGGCCCAAGTCGCGGATTCGTCATGGAAGAGCTGCTCATAGTCCCCAAAGACTCAAAGTAGTGCTGCTTCACGCGCCCGATTGCACTCTAGGCATGTCAACCTTACGTTGCCTCTGCAATGCCCGCGTTTATTATTTATGCGATCCACGGAGAACTGCTGATCGTCATTTGGGTCAAACCTCCATAGTAGAGGTATGTTACATTTTGCACACCGTGCCCCTTTCTCATAGACGTCGTCCACGCATAGGTCGAACGTCATATTTTTTTCTTCGTCGTGCCGCTTGTAGCGAAGGAGTTTCTTAGCAATGTTCTCCTTTGCTATGTCCTCTGGCGTCTTATCGTAGCGCAGTTGCGGACCCCAGGCTCTTTTCAATTGCTTGGCGTACTCCACGCGGCTTACGGCGGTGTAGATAAGGTTGCTCCAACACAGCCGCTGGTCTATGATCCATAAGGTTTCCTTTATGGTAAGCCCTTGCGCGCTGTGGACTGTCATGCAATAGCCCAAGCGCCAGTCTGGATGGGAGGTAATTCTTTCCACCTTTTCCATTTGCACCCAGGCTTTGTCGTGCGTTACTGCGTTCTGCAGTTGGATGTCGGTACCAGGTACCCAGACGTCTCTTTTTTGCATGCGGATGTCGTGGGGTTTGTAGCAAACAGGTACGGGATGCGTAGGGAAGCGCTCTTGGTGTATTTTGAAGAGGTCTTTCTGTATGCGAGACTGTGCCGCGCGCTTACTACTTAGCACCAGATCCTTAGGGTGCCAGGCGTATAGAAAGTCCTCGTATTTCTTCGCTCGTACGCGTTTGCGCAGTGTTTTGCATTGGTCGGCGTCACTAAAGCCCCTTAATTCCGCTTTCAGGTTTCTTACTTGATCCTTACTGCGGTAATCTGCGTTAATTTCCTCCGCATGGTCTACGAACCCCTTTAGCCATTCGTGGGGCATCTCTCCGGCTATTGGAGGAGGCTGGCAGGGATCTCCGGCGAATATTACTTGACACTTTCCACGGAGGAATTCTACGAATTCTTTGAGGATTTCTAAAGGAACGGTGCAAATCTCATCCCAAAGTATCACCGGAGGTATGTCGTGGATGGCTTCTGGTACCCACTTTTGGCCATTCCAACGGAAGAAGCTGTGGTACGTTTGCGCGTCGTAGCCCATTTCGCAGAGTTCTCTTTCCAAACGATGTGTTGGCGTTAGCACCTTTATCTTAGGAAAGAGTTCTAACACGCGCGTAGTTTTACCGCTGCCGCCGGTACCATAGAGGTAAGAGAAGCGTTGGTAGGAAATAGGGTCCGCAACTGAGGGCAGTGGCTATTCCGTCGGCGTAATGGAACCGCGGGTGTGTTCTCCGTGATATTCTACACGGCCTCTCCAAGCTTTGATCTCTTCGTCTTTGACGCGCCATTGACCACTTTCCGCGAGTTCGTCTTCTGTATAGAATTCCTTCATCGTTTCCCATACGCTCGGCTTAACGTATAGGGAATCCGTGGCTACGCGTGGAATGTCTTCTTGGTCAAACCGCAAGAGCATTGCAAGAAGGTTAATGTGCGCGTAGGCTAACATGCTGGCACGCAGAGGGTAATACTGCGGTCGATGGTCCTGGTAATAACACAGCGCATTCCATTCGTGCAGCTTATCGTCCACAACGTAGTCCCATTTCTCTACGGATACCATCGTTCCTTTGTCATGCGCGCGCTTGATGAGGAAGCTTAACTCGCCGGCGTCCGTAATCAGGCGCCGCTGCATATGTTTCTCTCCTTCCTTAGCGCCCTGCGTGAACTTTCCTATGACCACGCGCGCTGTGGGGTTATGCTCCGGTAACCATTGCGTGAAGGCGCTATGGCAGAGTATGGCTTCATGCGCTGTGTATTTTAAAAGCTTGCGCTCTTCGAAGAACTTCAGTAGAGGTACGGGTATCCATTCTTTATCTTGCAGGTGCTTTCCATACCACGCATAGATTATCGGATGCAGGTCCTTTGCTAGCTCCCAGGTGGTCAGTCTGACGAATCCCGTTGCTGGGGCATCGTAGTGACCCGGTAGTGACACCCTAAAGAATTGGGAGTCTGGATGTCCGTAGCGGTCGTAATATTCCTTACAATCTCCAAGGCCTTTGAAACTGGCGGGGTAACAGTGTTTCATATCCAGCGACACGTATTCATCTTCGTCGTACTCCATGTTCCACAGACCTCCTTGGCCGTGCTCCACGCAAGGTTTGGAGATATCTTTGAACTTCTCCGGTGTGGATTTCCAGCCGTTTCTCTTCTTTGCGGCTAAGAAGTCCAAGCTACGGGAGCTGAGCACTTCGTCTGAGAAGTCTTCTCCTAAAGTCTCACAGGCGCTTCGAATGCGCAGCTGTTCCACTTCGGGCCGGTAAAGAGTACCGTCTTGCGTTATAAATTGACTTCCCTCCGCAGCCATTAACCAAATAGAATTCTCGTGCATTAGTTCTGCAAGCGGCGAGGTCTTGTAAACACGCGTTTCTTTCTTTCTTGGGAACCGCAGCTTTCGCCACGCATGTGCGTTGTGCTGGTAGATAACAATAGGCGCTCCCCGGCCTCCATACTTCTTCGTCCCTTCGTAAATGAAACCGTCGGTGATGTCTTTCACATGTATGCGCCTTTCTAACGCGGTTTCTAACTTTTTGATGTTCTCTATGGAGCCTCCGGCCCTACGCGCGGAATCTTCCCATTTCCTGATGGCTTCTCTTCTCTTCGGCGTAAGCTTACCACCCCTAGAGGAATCCTCGAAGAACTCTCTTACCAACTTCCCAACACAGTTGCCCGGATGTCGCATTGGCTGCAACTTCTTGACGTCCGGCTTCTTGATTTCATACGCACCGTAGATGACCACGGTAACCGGGTAAGCGACCTCGTAGAACAGCATGTCTATTCCCTCCAATGCCCCCGGACGCGTGTGCTTATTTAAAACGAACAGGTTCTGCTTACCAGACGCCCGTATTGGATTACGGCCCTTTTCTATCACCCATTCGCCGTCCAAATACTTTACGAACGTCAACTCCAAACGGTAGTCGCCGGCCGGCATTGTGTCGATTATCTTTTCAGCCATTTTGTAATTCATAGTTTCGTCTGTCTTTCCCTCCATAAATGTCGCGAAGACAAAGTCGGCATCTGAGTTATCCATCACCCGATTCCCGAGCTTGCGCACATTTTCGTTTCGAATGTCGTCGATGGTGGCCATCTATATCTAAGGAACATCTTAACCTCCGTTTGCGGTACCCAACACAGCAGCAGTAAGGAAATCGTCGCGCACCAAAATACCTGCCTACGGGTAATTCCCGCTGCGGACGGCAACCACTTGAGGCGGGAAATCCTGGGCGTTCCTGGTACCCCTTTCGCGAGTCCCCCTTACTGCTGCTCGATCACCTTTGGCCCTCTCATGCTTTCCCTTGTGCTGGGGATGCTGGCATACTGTTCTTTCTCTCCAGTAGAGACCAAGATTGCTACGATGTCTCGGGCACACTAACATTTTCTCTATTTGCTGTGTTGTTATATTTAGAAATCCCGCTCGCAACAAAATCAATTCGCATTCCGTGACATGTTCCTTGGACAAGTGAAACCTTCTTAAGTGAGCTGAAACATCCCGCTGGCAACTGCTTAGAAATTCCAGCTCAAATTGACCCATAAATTCTCCACATCCACCTTTGTCTTTGAAGGACATAAAGCAAGCCATACTTGTTGGTGATCTTTATTTCACACTTATAGTAACTCGGGGAATATTCGGGACGTTTGGCGCCACCTGTCATTCACATTTTTTCACCTTTCCCTTGTCACGCACTCATAAGGTGATAAATAAACTAGTCCATACTTTGATAAAACTAAGCCGATGTTTTGAATACTTTTTTTGAAGTTTACGACCATATTAGCAAAAAAAAAAAAAACACACACAAAAAAATAAGGCAGAATCTATGTATTGTCGCCGGATGTGCCAGTGCGTTGCGTGACATTCAAACTCTTATTAAGCACCGCGCAAACACAGTCTAATAGTAAGCAAAATTCAAGAAAATACAATGATATTTTTCGATAAGACTCTTTTTACTTTTCATTTTTCACTAGCTCAGACATTTGTTATCCGATCTTAAGGCACATTTCTAGCCAGAATTACCGTATATCATTTTAAGCGCATGTAAATTCGACAGCGTAATTTGTTAGAAATTATGCAAATTTTGTCGATCACAGACTTCGATAAATTTTCGCTCGCGACAAAACCAGCTCGATACCCGCAGGTTTCACTTCTGATCCTGTAAAAATAAGAGTATATTTTGAAAGCCAAGTATAATTTAGCTCAGTTTGAGGTCCCCTTTTCGAAATTTTACATCATATTTTTAGTGCATTTTTGACGCCTCGATGAAAGCTCGAAACAGGGATGTGCTTTAGGCAGTCCAATAAATTTATGTTTCAACCAAATACTTTCAATCTTCTTTGGAGAGTAGATGAAAAGTATCTGAAGTTAACAGTGTAGCTAAAATTTGGAAATACATGATAGTTTTGAGTCGGCAGCTCTCTTAATTCTACCTAAATTCTACCTCGAGTGAGCTCTCCAAATAGCCAGACACGGACAAAATATGTTTTGGCGTGTAACGAAGCCCAAAAATATAATTTCAAAAAAAAAACTTTATTTTTAGTTTATGTATACCAAAGGGTTTTCACTCACAAAAAATAAAGAGAATCGATTTTGCGAACCCAAATTCACCGGACCGCTCTTAGCGGGAATGCCACTTAAGTAGCATAGCCTCTACGGCATAATTTTACGAGTTAACAATAAACTCGAAGTTAAAAATCAATTTGCAAGGATGATGTCTAGCAAGCGTCAAGAACTATACTAATCAGCTTTAGAAAGGCGGCGGATCCTTGAGTGCCAGTCGAGAATGCTCTTCACCCCACGTTTTATAATAACTTCGCATTTTGAAACGTAAGTGAAAAAGTTGGACAAACATGGATAATGTAGACAAGAAAAATATAGCAAAAAATTCCATTGATGTTAATGCCCTTTGAAGGGTCTATTAATATGGGGTCTTTAGATTGAAAAATGGAAGTAATTTACTAGAACCTCAATAGTCAGCCCGCAGAACTGCAGCTACACAGAAGATCTTTTGCTTGTACAGCCAAAGTATGTTTTTTAAATAATAATAATAATAATAATAATAATAATAGTAATAATAATAATAATAATAATAATAAAAGAATATTTACATTATGTACTTTGTGAAAATTTAAAGAGAAAAAGTTACTATTTACAAAAAACTAGAAAAAACAAAATGAAAAACGAAGCATTATAAAAAAAAGTCTAAAATTATCTAATATCGGCAAGGTTAGTATTAATGCTAAAGTCCAATAGAAAGTCACTTTCGTTGTTCTTATAAAAAGGAGTGCGGGAGCCTCTAATGCATGTAATTACAGCTTTCAAAATCTCAAACGACAACTTTGTTCTAATATATGTTATTGTGTCAGAATAGCTTTGTCCAATAATAATATAATAATAGTAATAATAATAATAATAATAATAAATTCTTAATGTAGCGTGTTCCACAAATCTCAGTACGCTTTACAAAGCATAAAAGAAAGCTAAGATGTATTACTTAGAATGCAGAAAGCGGTATTAAGCTGCACAGTGAACATTGCAAGAACATTTAAATTAATCACATCTTAAGGACATTTCAAACATTCCAAGTATTTAAACTGCATCTTAAGAACATTAATAATTGGTTTTAAGTGATTGTATAAATTATTAATCCTGTCATGCTGGTAGGTTACTAAATTACGCCCTATCTAGCTTACCTAATTAGCATTCAAACGTGTTTACTGCTGATAATAATAATGATAATGAATTATATTTCATAAAACGCTAATTCCTTTAGATCAACAATGCTTTACAAACATTAAAGATTCAAAAATGTTTTAAAATTTAACGCTATCCTACTGCTATAAGATATAAAAATACATAAATATTCTGAAAAAAACATGATTTTAAAACATTGCAAAAATTTTATTTATTTACTTAAAACACTGATATAAACATACTCAACAATAATATTAAACATTTCACAACATATTGTAAACATTCAAATTGCAAATATAAACTGATATAAATTGATATAAACTTTATTAGAATAATATGATTTTAATTAATTAAGAAAACCTTGTTTAAAAAGCCAGGTTTTTACTTCTCTTTTCAAAATTGAGATAGAAGTGCAGGCTCTTAAATTTGGAGGAAGAGAATTCCACAATTCAGGGGCAGCACAAGAAAAGGATCTTTGAATCACAAAAGCGTGGTGAAAATCGCATATGTAACCACCCTTGCACAGGCAACACGACAGATTAAAAAGTCCCAAGAAATGAAATTAGCTGGAAAAGTCGTGGCAAAGTCGCAACTTAGGCCCGTTTTATACGCCGCTCTCCTCATGTTCCGAACCTAATTGAATCAAGTAGGACAAAAGATCTTTAGAGCAGCGAATGAATTAGCAGTTGCTCCATTGTCGCATAATGCGGCAAGCCCAAGAACCAAATTGAAACTGCCGGACCAAAATGATTCCTACGCCACTCTTTTGCACCACAGACCTTCTTATTCCATATTCTTCGAAATCGGTAGTTGCGAGCTACATGCTGGAATTTGGTTTTCCGCTGTCTTCAATCGAAAATAATTAGTCGGTACCTTTTATCTTCTTGACTGGCGGCAGTAAAAAATTTAAAA
Source organism: Actinia tenebrosa (assembly GCF_029948245.1). Taxonomy (NCBI): domain Eukaryota; kingdom Metazoa; phylum Cnidaria; class Anthozoa; order Actiniaria; family Actiniidae; genus Actinia; species Actinia tenebrosa. Next base: position 5,277,946 of record NW_028292584.1, read on the forward strand.
AAATAATTAAAAAAACCCCCCCAATTTCACAACAAGCCGTTCAAATACAGTCAATTCAAAATACGTTGTCGTCGACCGGCTCAAGCCTACGCGACTGGACCGAAAGGAATATGAGTAAAAATCACTGAAGCGGTTAAATATTCGTTCTGAATTAATTGTTCCCGCTAGTATTAAGATAATAATGGGGAGAAAAAATCCATCAAATGCATGTCTTTGGGTTTGGGGAAAGAAAAACAAAGTAGTTATGAATTTACAATTTCGAAAATATGAAGGCATTAAAAAAGCATCTCCTTCAACACTTCCCGCTCGCCTACGAGGGTTCGTGCTGTAAACCAGGCATAACTAGTCAGATAAAATTATGGAGTCAACTCGGTTTCAATGATTGCTACCCAGAGTTCCTTTCAGTCCAGTCGCGTACGCTTGAGTGGGTTGACATTTTTTGAATTGACTGTATCTGACTTCGCAGAATATGGAAAACCGCTGCAAGTTCGCCATAAGAATAACCTAATTACTCGGGCTTCTTCCGAAGGAATGCCCGAGTTATAAAATCCCCGTTCTTTTTTTCCATCGTCTACAAAAAGCAGGCATGCGCAGTTAACGCCAGTTATGAACGCCTAGAAATCAAATACGCATGCGTACTTCGATTATATAAACTGAGCATGCGCTGGGGTCTCTGACGTGCACGTGCGTTTGCCAGCCATCTTGAATACTGAGTCAAACAATATGAAGTTTTTACATTGTGGTTTAAAAAGTATATATTCTCCTAAAAATGGGCAAAATAACGCTGGAGATGCTAGCAAAATGTCTCAGCCACACCAAAAAGAAACGTGGAGAGACATTAAAATATTATTTAAAAAAGTTAACTCATTTGTACTTCGCAGAAAAAGGCATAGATGAGATTGTGAGTATTTAATAATAATAATAATAATAATAAAATAAATTCTTAGTGTAGCGTGTTCCACAAATCTCAGTACGCTTTACAAAGCATAAAAGAAAAATACATAATAACAATAATATTTGTACATAATTTGTACATATTAATACATGATTTGTGCTTGAATATTTGGACGTTTAGTTTGGTACTTCATCTTAGACTTCTTAATTCATGTATCTGATGTATAATTCCTTTATATTTTGGTAATAGCTGTGGCAAATTTGTTAAAGTAAGGTTTTTGATTACAGTAGAAAGCGTTTGATCATTTGTTTGTATGTAAGATTGCTGAAATAATATGAAGTTTTTTGTTTATGAGAAGTTATCCTTCTATACGTTGCAAGATAGTTCTGTTGAAAAAATGTTGTGTTCAAAACGTCCATGCAGTTACAGTTCTTTCTTTATAAAATTGAACACAGTATATGATATGTTCCTATTGCAATAACTACATTAAGCAAGATATATAGATTAATATTCTGTTATGCTGAACACATCAAAATAGTTATGCCTTGAGTTCAAAATATTTCTGTGTCCTAAGATGTCTAAATTTGTTCAAATAAAATCAAGTAGTAATGTTTATATTCTTGGCTTTGTGATTTGATATACAAAACTCGTTTTATTCATTTATTCTGTTTATGACATACAAAAATATGAGAATGTATACAATTATCCTTCCATTCCACCAATCATTTCTACATTCTTACAAGCAAATTAATGCTATTGCAACCGACCATTTTACAACTTAGTGGAGTTTACTCACTCTTAGTCTCCTTTGCAGCCATTCTTAGTTTCGGTCTAAAGGGGATTGACCGACACTAAGAACGGTGCAAAGGAGACTAGCTCACTCTCTATCATTTGTTGATTTCAAATAAGTTTCACCCAAAAATTCTTTCACTATCCAGAAAATAAAATATCGAAACAAAGTTGCAAAACTGTCTGTCACAATACAACGACTTTGACTGTAAGTAGTAGTCAGAAAAAAATGACAATTAGTAACAATTACTTTACTCTTATTTGTGGCGTTTTGTGCTGTATCGATAACAGTAGTGCTTTCACATTTTCCCTTCAAACCTTTCAATTCAAAAAGAAGCCCGACTTCACGCAGATATACGTCTAGTTGTATTAGGTTTGAGACATGATTAGAGCGGTGTATGGAACGGGGGATTTACATCGGTGTAACAACCGTTCTATTGTTTTGCTTAGTTTCATTACGAACTTTGTTTTGAGCTAATAGTATTGTGATGTCATTCACAGGTTCTTGCAACGGGGTTTAGCTAAAACGCTTCGAAAAATCGTGTCGCCTGTCCAAGCAAAATTAAAGTTACACACTGGGGGATTGTAAACTTCATTTGTGCATGACTTGTAAGAGAAATTAAGGAGATCTACAGACCAAATTCAAAACTCGCACCAATGTGAGGCAGAAGAAGTTGTGAACAAAGGGATCTGGCGTGACTCAAAGTAATCTGGCGTGATTCAAAAGTCACGAATCACGCCAGATTCCTTTGTTCACAACTTCTTCTGCCTCACATTGGTGCGAGTTTTGAATTTGGTCTATAGGAACATATATTTAACAAATAGATATTAATTTTTTTATGTGTCTGTCCGTCTTATTGACGATAAATTGTGTCAACACATTGTCGAGTGGATCCGCATTTTTTTGACAATGTGACGACGAAATTTATCGTCAATAAGAAGACAGAACATAAAAAATGTCCTTGTTTTTTTTTACGATAACAAAAACGATAAAAACTGCTTATTTTTAGCGATCAAAACAACCAAAGGAAAGAGCGCGCGCTCGTTGACGTCAGCTTTATCTGTCCGTCCTCTTATTGATAATTATCGATTAGACAACAGAAAGTCGCACGCCCATGGCGTTATACTGTAGACGCACGAGAGAACATATAAAGAACGATTAACAAACGTTAAGAGTGTCACGAGGCGTAGCCAAGTGCACTCTAGCTTGTTAAGAGTTCTTAATATTTTCTCGAGTGGGTCTACAACGCAATGGGCGAGCGACTTTCGACTTTAATTTTAACTTGTAGAATACTGCTGTACTAAATTGCGCCAAATTATGCTAATTCTATTGTATTCTATTGCTTAAGTAGTGTTATTTAACGATTAGAACCGCACCCCGAATGGTCTACGAGTCAAAAGCCCGTGAGTCCGTAGACCATAAGGTGGAGAGGTCTCAACTTCTTAATAAATAAATGGATAAAAATATTATGAAATTAGGTTCAAATAATATCTATTTCAACCTAAAATATTAATACTCACGTCTAATTTTAAATAGCTAAATATTGCAAAGTATCGTGGAGTGACATCAATAAACGCGTGAAATTGATATTAGCCTAATTAATACACATTAGTAGACCCTAATTCCATCGTTTTCTTTTGAGTCTATTTGAATATTACACGTTAACTAGTATTTTTTATTTCACGGGTTACATGCCTTCACTGTACTTCACGCTTTTAGTACTCTTATACTACTAGTACCGGTACGATCAAGAAAAAGTTGTTTTTCTTTCTTAAATATTAATTTTGTAATCTTAATTTTTGTCTAGACTGGGCTTATATGAGACAAAAGACTTATAAAACTTATTTTTCAGCTCAAACAAACATTTTTGTATATAGTTGTGGGATTGGTTTCAGAATATGTTTCGAAACGAATGCAAATTTGCTTGAATTTGTTTTGGAGAAAAATCGCAAGTGTTTGGCTTTCTGTGACAATGTTATAAAAAAGGTTAAAAAATAATGCTAATATGTCAATATATAAAGGAAAACCCTCTAATTTTCCTTGTGACTTGTATATGAAAAACCCAAAAAAACAAGGAAGTGCTAGCTGTAAACAATACAGTTTTACCGAAACTGTTTCGCTTTTGGATGAAAACAATAAGTACAAGTAATATCCTTACATTTTCTAAAAAAAATGGAAGGAATTCCTAGTGAAATTTTGTAAATTAATGGCTAATAAATTTATATAAGTAAGGAAAGTTTGAAGACTATCTTAGAATCAACTAGTTTAACCTAATTTGTTAATTAATATTCAAAATTTTTTGGCAACAGACAGACACCCAATGTATACAACTATAAATAAATGTTTGCATAAATTAATTGAAGACATTTTGGCGCTCTTGAAAGCCGGTCCGAAAATCAAATCGACAAATCAATAAGATAAGATACATATTTATTTTCCGTTCCTGAGAATGGAAATAACAATATAAGATGGCTCTGAAACTTCGAATGTTACTAGTTTCAACTACATTTGCTTGTTTCTAAATCATTAAGTATATCTTAAATGAATATCAAAAAAAAGTCTTAAAAATATTTTCTAAAAATATTTTCTAAATTAGCCGATATCGATGACTATGAAAAAGCTCCTTCCAAGAAGCATTTAATAATTTGAAACAAAAATTCATCAAGTAAAAAAACAAATTCATTTCGCGAATAGCAACAAAATTATTTTGGCGCGTTTTTTTTAGCGCCAAAGTTCCCGTATGAATATTTATGAACTCTTTTTCCCGCCTTTTCTTACACGGTTTTCCTCCTCATTCTATCTTATCGTCGCTGCAAATTGATATCTGTTCGTTGGAGCATTATTCTTTTTTAAGCTTTTTCAAACAACGGAATATTAAACATTTTAGTATTCCCAACCATTTTTCTCTAAATGAGTTCGATATTTCGCATCTAACTACCTCGGTAGCATCGAGTAAAAGGGAAACAGAAAAAATATACCAGCTCACTAACGAAAGTAGTAAGCTCTTTCCTTATGGTTTGATTAAGATTTCGCTTTGTCTGTTTACTAGCATAGACTATTCATATTTAGACAAGTTTTATTGTGAGAAAGCAAATATAAACTATTCATGTATGGGTAGGGTTGGGAAACTATAAAATGCTCCTCTGTATTTGGCGCGCAAACGCTTTAAGGCTTGAATACGTTTAACTTTAGTTCAAATTTTATTTAAATATTAAAAGCAAAAATAGAGAAATTATCTGTAATTATTGGGGAAAAAACAATTTGGTGTCAAAGTTTCAAATATTTTTGTGCGTGATTTTTTGATATAAATATAACTTTTTTGAATCAAAAGTCACCCTCGCACTCCTCCCTACCCCGCTCACAAAACTAGACTCGAAAGCGTAACAAGTAGCGCTATAACGAGATATGTTGTAAATCACAATCAATATCCTTACTATTTATACCTGATCCCAGTGTCAGACTGTAGTCATTCTTTGCATTACCTTCTGCCTTGGCTGCACCGTTCACTAGATTTCCCTACAAACCTTATCTTGGATGAGGACCTGACGGATCGATGGCGTGCCTTATACTGTTACTGTGTGCTGTGTTCTTGTTGGTAAAGGGTGAGTCTAAAACTTGATCAAACATTTTTCTATCAATTAATTAATATTATTGAGTAATTTTTCTTAATTGTTCAATCTAATAAGTTAATCTTATTATCTGGTAAGGTCATTTCACGCGCTACATTTGGTGAATGATTACATAATAATAAACTCACAGTACGAGCTGAATAATCCGATCGAGAAAAGCAATTGTAATTTCGTACAAATTGAAATAGAAAGTACAGAAGGGCGTGTTGAATACTATTTTTTAGTTCTACAAGGAGAATTTCACAGCTCCATCAAGTTAAGGACGTTCGCGGGCAAATTTTCCATCCTCCTACCCCACCCCCTTCCCCCTCCCAAACTTCACATAGTCAAATAATTAAGGTCTTGATAAAAGTTGAAAGAGCAAATAAAATATGAGGGTTACAGAAATCACTGAAGAGTGAGATCATACAAAAATTCAGCTACAGCTTTTTTTGGTTAAAAAACGTCCATAATATCTTACGTGCGATCCATAAGTCGAGCATTAAAGAATCCTAGTCAACCACAATACACTGCGCGACTATGTTATTGTTTACATTGTTTGTCTGCATCGCTCTCGAAGTACTTCCAAGCTCTTTGATATGAAGCAAAAATTTTGCATCATTGTAAAAGTGCTCAAAAGTTTACCAAAGTTTTCTTACTTTCATTCCATAGCAAATAGTTAGCTGTATTTTTTAGAGAGATCCTAATTGTAACATTATGACTTTTCGGTCGTTCACCTGGTAGCCATAGCAACTTTTGAAATCTCACGGAAAGCATAATGTGGCCGTAAATAATGTGTTCGCAAATCATCCAGCAGGAATAACAAGACCGATAAAACTGCATTCTAAAACTTGACCTTCAAATTCAAACCGCCATTTTACCTGGCAGAGAAAATGGCACATTGCGTTCCAATATTTTTGGTTTTATATTGTCAACTTGCAAATCTTGGCTCAAATTTGCCGCCACCATGAAACATTCGGTAACTCTTTGAAGTTTTTATCCAAATACGTGTTTTCATTTTGAATTTACCATCAATTTTTTACCAAATTTGCTACATTGACAACTTATCTAATTCTTTAAAAACTATTGAAATAGAAAATGGGGGCCAACGATTTTGTTCAACCAACCTCGACTTCCAAGTTCGTAATGGTGTAATGCTTTGCCATTACATTATTTCTTTATAATGTTTGCGTATGAGAATACTGTACACATGAATATGAGACGGTACAGTCAAGTAAAGAATCTTGTTCTCAAACGAATTAATGACATGATCTAAAATAAGCAAACATTACTCCCAATCAAAAAGTGTCTATTAATACTGTCTGGCGTAATGTAGACGTTAGTCAAAGTCGGTACAACGTAGCGTACTCCAAGTTAAAGTAAAAAACAACTATGCATGATTTAAACCTCACTTAAAAATGAAAACAGAAAGATTCTTAAGGTAGCACGTTTCTGTGGATTGTTACAGAAGCAAAGTCCAAGGTAGCTGTTCGTCTAGTGGATGGTAAGACTCCTAAAGAGGGACGTGTAGAAGTAAGATACAAAGGTACTTGGGGTACCATATGCAATGATCGATGGGACATAAGGGATGCTTACGTGGTATGTCACATGTTGAACTACTCCAAGGCAGTTACAGCAACAACTGCTAGCGTCAAAGGAACTGGTCCTATATGGCTTAAAAGGCTTTATTGCACCGGATCCCAAGAATCTATTGATCAGTGTGGTCATTATGGCTGGGGTAACACTGATGGATGTGATCACAGCCGTGATGCTGGAGTGGTATGTGGCAATGCAATAAACGTCAATGTTCGTCTAGTGGATGGTAAGACTACTAACGAGGGACGTGTAGAAGTAAGATATAAAGGTACTTGGGGTACCATATGCAATGAAGAATGGAACATATGGGATGCTTACGTGGTGTGTCACATGTTGAATTACTCCAAGGCAGTTACAGCAACGACTTCTAGCGTCAAAGGGACTGGTCAAATATGGCTTAAAGGGCTTCGTTGTTTGGGATACGAAGAAACTGTTGATCAGTGTCGTCATGGTGGCTGGGGTAACACCGGTGGATGTGATCACAGCCGCGATGCTGGAGTGGTATGTGGCAATCTAACACCAGGTACAACTAGATAAGTTACAAAAGAAGACGTCCATATGATCTTTTTTTATCTTTATTCAGTCATGTCAAGAAACAATATTTTAAAATCAACAACTGAAAATTATTGCATTAGTTCGTTGCTATTTTTTCAAATATTCAAGTTACTTTTTGTGACAACGCTGTTTAGAATAGCTATCGATGTATATTGTGTATCTTTACTTTCTGAATATTAAATCAAGCAATGTTAGAATTGTGATTAGGATGTTGTTTGTTTATTGAACAATATTTGTTTTAGAGGAGAAAGCTATCAAAGTTCGTTTGGTGGGAAATCAAAATCATACTGGCAAAGTAGAAATCAAGTATCAAGGGACCTGGGGAGTAGTGTGTGATTATTGGTGGAGTTGGTGGGATATACGAGATGCTCACGTGATCTGCAGAATGCTTGGTTACAAAGCATCTGAACACGCAATTTGGAATATTGAATGAGAGACACCAAGAAGAGGCCTCATGTATGATGTGGGATGCAGAGGTAGAGAAAAGTCGATAACAGAGTGTGCTCACCGTGGATGGTGGAATATTTATTCAGGGTGCTCGAATAAAGATCTTGCTGGTGTGGTTTGCCAGACAAACGAAGGTAAGAAAGACAAATCTCTTTACTCTGATAATTCAAATATCACCACATCAAAGCAAATCATCTAAATAGTTCATTTGGCGATCAGACACGAGCTTTAGTATAGCTCTACTTTTTCACTTTCAAACACTTGTCCAAGTGTCAGTTGTACAATGACCTCAATGATGTTGGTACAAATCCACAGATCCTTCACCAGTTCAAGTTCGTTTAGCTGGAGGAAGATCAGACAATTCTGGTCTACTTGAAGTCAGGTACCATGGTCAGTGGGGTACTGTATGTGATGATGGATGGGACATAAAAGACGCTGAGGTGGTGTGTCGAATGCTTGGTTACACTGGAGTACAGGAATACATAACCACCAACTTTACACGCGTCAAGGGTATAATATGGCTGATGTACGTCGGTTGTACAGGAAGAGAAACGTCGATTACAGACTGCAGTCACAATGGATGGGGAAATGCAGGCTGTTACCATGATGAAGACGTTGGAGTGACGTGTAAGATGGGTACGTTAATAAAAAAAACAAATCTGTACCGAGTCGAATGTCATGTCCCAAATATATTGCAAATTAATCCAAGACCAAAAAACAGGTTTTGCTCATCTATAATGAAATTCAACACATGTGAAATTCGATGTTTAAACTGGGCGTTACTTTTGTATTGTAAGTGCCTTAATCGTTTTGTTATTAAGAAATATTACTCCCTAAGACTCTGGCGCACCGTCTTTATTTTTAACCTAAAAGGGAAAATAAAATACTTTGACTTTCATCTTAATTTTGAAGACGCAGTTAGAAGGACAACACAAGCACCTACAACTACTAAACCATTGCTGACCAAACCACTGATCAGGTTAAGGAAAAATCAGTTGCTTCAAATGTTATGAAAGTAATGTAGCACTTACCTTTTAACGCCTCACATTATGTATCTTTTTAGCAGCGTCACTGAGAGGCCAACAACAAATAAGAAACAGGTGAGTAGTTAACAATGGAAGTAAAATACGATAAAGATAAAAAAGAGCACGACCCAGTGGCAGATCCAGGATTTCAAAAAGGGAAGCGGTTCCAAAATGGCTGTCGCGCAGAAAAAGCTAGCGCAATAGGCTTTACAAAGAATGGTTGCTAATTAATTTCATTTCACTGAGCGTAAAGAACACGATCAGCTTCACAAAAGGCTGGAACTACCTTGCTTGAAACCATCTGTTTTATTCATCATATTAGTATAGGACAAGGTGCAGTCACTTTCTGCATAAAAACGAAGTCTTTGCTGATGAAAAAATAACGTTTTTGTTCTTTAGAAAAATCTTATGTGTTTCATTTACCTTGTTTAATAATGATGGAAAATTCAAAAAAAGTTTTTTTTTTTTGCTTCTTCACGTAACATAAAGCGAACTGGAGAGCCTGGCTGCGGTGATTTTACACCGAAAGCGAATTGCTCAAAAGAAGATGATGGTAAGAAAAGCATATACAAAACATGTACATAGATATAACCAAGCATACTAAAAGATTCTATCATAATCAGTTAACCCTTCACAAGAGTCTAAAGAATCTTTAGGCTTTTGTCACAATTCTGATGTTCAAATATTTTGATGTCAGAATTTTGTATGCAGTTAAGAAATCTTGAGGGATTCAAGATATTTTAGCTTTGATGGGTTGCTATGGCTGCTAGTGGAGACAAGAGGCGATTTGCTTAGCTAGTTAGACATAGTTATATCGATTCGGTAATCAATGATTTACGAGTAAGCTGTAGAATGTATTGATAACGTACCAAAGTGGAGTAGAATGATGTGATGGTCCCCGAGGCTGTAGCAGACATTAACGGCTGTGGATAGTTGGGTAAGTACTGAAACACTTTTGTTAACACATGCATTTGGGAAGGTACGTTTTATAATGGGGGAGAGCGGGATGCAAGATTCGCAGTAAACTTTTTTTGGATGATTGTAGCCCTCGCCTTTTATTCAGTAAGAAATATATGACACTCCTATGGAGTTAACAAGGAAAAATGTTTCGTCAGAAAATAAAAATGTTTGACCTGACAAAATATTTTTTTTTACCATTGACCCTCCCATCTAAAGCCCAAGCCCTCCCCCTATGAAAAAACGTATCTTTCATCTTCAGTCTTCTCATTTATACCTTTGTGTGTTAGTTGTCCTATTGATTGATTGCTTCATTCATTAAAAATATTTAACCCTCCATTTCTTTCTTCTTCTTTTTTCTCTCCCTCTCACCCATTCGTTCTTTTATTTCATTTTTCATTCATTTATTCACTCGTTTGCTTATTTTATTCACCCATCCACTTCTTATTTCGCTTTGTTTTTGCATTCGTTTCTTTTTCCACACAGGAAGCCCATCAGTGTAAAGACAACAGTGATGAACTACCCAAGGTAATAATAATAATTAACACATTTCAGCAATAATTCAATGACCTACGTACATAACTGACATTTGCTTTTCCTTGTCTTAGATGATGACGTCGCAACAGTCGAAATACGTCACCAAAGTGTCCTCAAAATGATGTAGACAGACAGACAGACAGACAGATAAACCTAAAACTAAATAAGCATATTTAAATAGTTAGTTAAGTATCAAAAGTTAATCTTTAAATGTATATATTACTGAAGTATATAATTATAGATGTGAATATGAATATAAATCAACAACTACAATTTTATGTACCAATGAAGACACATATAAATACCAAAATAGATAAATATAAACACCAAAGAATTTCACTCCATTTCCCCTACCCCTCCTTCCTCCATAGACGAACTTGCACCCCCTCCCTCTCCGCCATCCTCGACGAGGAGGACTGTTCAGGACTTTCTCTCCCCCACCCCTCCCGTTGACTACTGATATATGTTGATATGTAATGGTGGTGTATATTGTACTTATTTCTGTATAATCTCCCCTACCCCTCCATAGACAGACTTGTACTCCTCTGTCAACCATGACGAGGACTACTGTTCAAGACTTTCTCCCTCCCCCTCCCTATGATTACTGATATATGCTGATATGTAATGGTGGTGTATATTGTACCTATTTCTGTATAAAATCCCCTACCCCTCCATAGACACAGACTTGCACCCGTTCACCATCCATGACGAGGACTGTTCAGGACTTTCTCCCCTCCCCCATCCCCATCACTACTGATATATGCTGATATGTAATGGTGGTGTATATTGCATCTATTTCTGTATAATCTCCCCTACCCCTACATAGACACAGACTTGTACCCTTCCACCATCCATGACGAGGACTGTTCAGGACTTTCTCACTCCCCCCTCCCCATGACTACTGATATTGCAAGGTATTGGGTATTTCGACTGATATCTGTATTAAATGTTCCCTTAGGAAACATGTTCTGAAGCAGAAGGATAACGCTAACGTTTCTATGACGGCCCTGGGTAAATAATGGAGCTACAACAGGTGTTACTGCATTGGGGTCCCTGTGGGTTCGTTGGTTCTCTGTGGTCTGTGGCACGCATGCGTAGCAAGTAGAGCGAAAAGGCGGCCACGAGGCCACAGAGTTTTTCACCTTTGAAGATCCCTTTAAAGATCCCCTTTTTTGAGAGATTTTTTGGAAGACTTTTACGGGAATTTAAACTCTATTCAATGTTATAAGGCTTTTTATGTTCTGGTATCTTACGTTTTCGTCAACGAGTTGTAAACGCCTCATTTTATCGTGATTAAAGTTGTTGTTATGTCTATCGCTTCGGCCATCAGATCATCTAGTATGATTATGTTGTTGTACTTGGTATTAATCTCATTTAAATCCTCAGAAAGCTCAGGAAGACCCCGTCCCAATCAAATCCTTTTTCCCAACGAGTCTTTTAAAGTGCTGTAACTATCTTGCCATTGATTATAGCACAATAGGATGCGGTTATTTTTCTGCTCTTCACACACGATACGATTCTTTTCTAAGTATCTGTTGGACGAAATAGGTTTTACCGCCAGTCCACTCTCGCTACCACAAAAAGAAGAGCTCAAACGTCTGTTTTCTAATGGTAGCCGATAGCCTGATAGCCAATAGCCGATGGCCGATCGACCCCACATCGACCTCTCATCGACCCCACATCGACCTACAAGCATAAAAGAGACTGTCCTGTCTGTAACAAGCCTAATCTTAAGTTTATGAGGTTCGTTTACGTCAAGTACATAACCTTTATGGGAATGAATGGAAAAAGTGGTTAGGAAGGGCATGCTTCTCAGCACCACAAAACCACATGTCGAGCTTACTACCAGCACGGCCAGCACGTAGTCTAAAAGAAATCAGATGCGTTCGAAAGATAACAAACTTCATATAGTCAAATAATTAAGGTCTTGATTAATGTTGAAAGAGCAAATAAAAAATGAGGTCTTACGTGCCATCCATAAGTCGAGCATTAAAGAATCCTAGTCAACCACAATACACTGCGCGACTATGTTATTGTTTACATTGTTTGTCTGCATCGCTCTCGAAGTACTTCCAAGCTCTTTTATATGAAGCAAAAATTTTGCATCATTGTAAAAGTGCTCAAAAGTTTACCAAAGTTTTCTTACTTTCATTCCATAGCAAATAGTTAGCTGTATTTTTTAAAGAGATCCTAATTGTAACATTATGACTTTTCGGTCGTTCACCTGGTAGCCATAGCAACTTTTGAAATCTCACGGAAAGCATAATGTGGCAGTAAATAATGTGTTCGTAAATCATCCAGCAGGAATAACAAGACCGATATGATAAAACTGCATTCTAAAACTTGACCTTCAAATTCAAACCGCCATTTTACCTGGCAGAGAAAATGGCGCATTGCATACCAATATTTATGGTTGTATATTAACAACTTGAACATTTTGGCTCAAATTTGCCGCCACCATGAAACATTCGGTGAGTCTTTGAATTGAGTGCAACGTAGATTTGAAGTTTTTATCCAAATACGTGTTTTCATTATGAATTTACCATCATTTTTTTTTAAAAAATTGCTACATTGACAACTTATCTAATTCTTTAAAAATTATTGAAATAGAAAATTAGGGCCAACGATTTTGTTCAACCAACCTCGACTTGCAAATTCGTAATGGTGTAATGCTTTGCAATAACATTATTTCTTTATAATGTTTGCGTATGAAAATACTTTTCTGAATCTATGCAGTTGGCTGATGTATGCGGATGACACCGTGTTATTCTATTCAAGCAAGGATGTGCATGAAATTGAAACAGTCCTAACTAAAGAACTTGGATTGGTGAGCTCCTGGCTGATAAATAACAGTCTATTTCTTCACAAAGATAAGACTGAGAGTGTTCTGTTTGGTACCGGAGCCAGGCTGTCTAATGTAACCGGCTTTGATGTGTCAATAAATGACCATCTTATCAAGCGTAAATCACAGTACACCTATCTTGGTGTTGTCTTGGGAGAGACATTGTCTTTTAATGAACATGTTAAATATGTGTTAAGTAAGGCAAGAAAAAGACTCGGCATATTACGCCGTATTAGAGATAATTTGTCTTTGAACACTGCTAACACGATATATAAGTCTTTTATATTACCTGTTCTGGACTACTGTGATACAGTCTGGAATTGCTGCAGGAAAGTTAATGCTGACTTGCTAGAAAGATTGCAAAGGAGGGCAGCGCGCGTTATTATGAAGAAATTTAGCAGTGATGAAGCCTTAAAATCACTTAGTTATGACACATTGCAAATTAGACGAGATAAACATGTCTATAAGTTAGTTAGGAAATGAAACGTCAATGTTCGTCTAGTGGACGGTAAGACTACTAATGAGGGACGTGTAGAAGTAAGATATAAAGGTACTTGAGGAACCATATGCAATGATGAATGGGGCATATGGGATGCTTCCGTGGTGTGTCACAAGTTGAACTACTCCAAGGCAGTTACAGCAACTACTTCTAGCGTCAAAGGAATTGGTCCTACATGGCTTAAAGGGCTTCGTTGCTTGGGATACGAAAAAACTGTTGATCAGTGTCTTCATGGTGGCTGGGGTAACACTGGTGGATGTGATCACAGCCGTGATGCTGGAGTGGTATGTGGCAATCTAACACCAGGTACAACTAGATAAGTTACGAAACAAATCCTTCATACGATCTTTGTTTATCTATTCATGTTTTTCTATCATGCCAAGAAACAATATTTTAAAATTATCATCTGAAAATTATTGCATTAGTTCGTTGCTATTTTCATCAAATATTCAAGTTACTTTTTGTGACGACCTTGATTAGAATAGCTATCAATATATATTGTTATCTTTACTTTCTGAACATTAAATCAAGCAATGTAAGGATTGTGACTAATGTTGTTTGTTCATTGAACAATATTTGTTTCAGAGGAGAAAGCGATCAAAGTTCGTCTGGTGGGAGATCAAAACCATACTGGTAAAGTAGAAATCCAGTATCAAGGGACCTGGGGAGTAGTGTGTGATCCTTGGAGGTATGGGTGGTGGGATATACGAGATGCTCACGTGATCTGCCGAATGCTTGGATACAAAGCACCTGAACACGCAATTCGCTACATTGAAGGAGGAACACCAAGAAGAGGGCTCACGTATGATATGGGATGCAGAGGTAGAGAAAAGTCGATAGCAGAGTGTGCTCATTCAGGATGGTTGAAGGTCCCTTCATGGTGCTCGAATAAACTTCTTGTTGGTGTGGTTTGTAAGACAAATGAAGGTAAAAAAGACAAATCTCTACTTTACTCTAAACTTTCAAATATCATCACATCAAAGCCAATAATCTAAATAGTTCGTTTCTTTATCACACAATAGCTTTAGTAAAGCTCTATTCATTCTCTTCCAAGCCCTTGTCCAAGTGTCAGTTGTACAATGACCTCAATGATGTTGGTGCAAATCCACAGATCCTCCACCAGTTCAAGTTCGTTTAGCTGGAGGAAGGTCAGACAATTCTGGTCGACTTGAAATCAGGTACCATGGTCAGTGGGGTACTGTATGTGATGATAAATGGGACATGAAAGACGCTGAGGTGGTGTGTCGTATGCTTGGTTACCCTGGAGTACAGAAATACATAACCACCAACTTTAAACGCGTCAAGGGTATAATATGGCTGATGTACGTCGGTTGTACAGGAAGAGAAACGTCGATTACAGACTGCAGTCACAATGGATGGGGAAATACAAACTGCTACCATATTGAAGACGTTGGTGTGACGTGCAAGATGGGTACGTTAATAAAAACAAAACAAAAGTGTACCGCGTCGAATTTCAGGTCCCGAATCTCGTGCAAATTAATGCAAGATCAAACAACAGGTTTTGCTCTTCTGTATTGAAATTCAACACATTGGAAATTCGATGTTTAAACTGGGCCTTACTTTTGTATTGTAAGTGCCTTAATCGTTTTGTTATTATAAAATATTATTCCCTAAAACTCAGGCGCACCGTCTTTATTTCTAACCTAAAAAGCAAAAATAAAATACTTTGACTTTTACCTTAATTTTGAAGGCGCAGTTAGAAGGACAACACAAGCACCTACAACTACTAAACCGTTGCTGACCAAACCACTGACCAGGTTAAGGAGACATCAGTTGCGTAACTATGTTATGAAAGTAATGTAGCACTTACCTTTTAACACCTCACATTGTGTATCTTTTTAGCAGCGTCACTGAGAGGCCAACAACAAATAAGAAACAGGTGAGTAGTTAACAATGGAAGTAAAAAAAGATAAAAAGGAGCACTTTACAGTGGCAAATCCAGGATTTTAAAAAGGGGGAGAGGTTTCAAAATGGCCGCCGCGCAGAAAAAGCTAGAGCGCAATAGGCTTTACAAAGAATGGTTGCTAATTAATTTCATTCAACTGAGTGTAAAGAACACGATCAGCTTCACAAAAGGCTGGAACCGCCTTGCTTGAAACCAACATCTGTTTTATTCATCATATTAGTATAGGATAAGGTGCAGTTATTGTCTGCATAAAACGAAGTCTTTGCTGATGAAAAAATAACGTTTTTGTTCTTTAGAAAAATCTTATGTGTTTGATTTTCCTTGGTTAATAATGATGGAACACTAAAAAGAATTCCCCCCCCCCCCCCCCCCCCCACTTCTTCATATAACATTAAGCGAACTGGAGAGCCTGGCTGCGGTAATTTTACAACGAAAGCGAATTGCTCAAAGGAAGATGATGGTAAGAAAAGCATATACATAGATATAACCAAGCATACTAAAAGATTCTATCATAATCAGTTAACCCTTCAAAAGAGTCTAAAGAATCAAGAATCTATAGGCTTTTGTCATAATTCTGATGTTCAAATATTTTGATGTCAGAATTTTGTATGCAGTTAAGAAATCTTGAGGGATTCAAGATATCTTAACTTTGTCGGGTTGCTATGGCTACTAGTGGAGACAAGAGGCGATTTTTTTAGCTAGTTAGACATAGTTATATTAATTCGGTAATCAATGATTTACGAGTAAGCTGTAGAATGTATTGATAACGTGCCAAAGTGGAGTAGAATGATGTGATGGTCACCGAGGCTGTAGCAGACGTTAATGGCTGTGGATAGTTGGGTAAGTACTGAAACACTTTTGTTCACACTTGCATTTGGAAAGTTACGTTTTATGATGAGGGAGAGAGGGCTGATGATTGTAGCCATCGCCTTTTTTTCAGTAAGAAATATATGACCCTCCTATAGAGTTAACAACGAAAAATCTTTTGTCAAAAACGTATCTTTCATCTCCAGTCTTCTCATTTATACCTTTGTGTGTTAGTTGTCCTATTGATTGATTGCTTCATTCATTAAACAGATTTAACCCTCCATTTCTTTCTTCTTCTTTTTTCTCTCCCTCGCACTCATTCGTTCTTTCATTCATTTTTCATTCATTTATTCGCTTTTATTATTCACATATCTTATTTCGCTTTGTTTTTGCATTCGTTTCTTTGTCCACACAGGAAGCTCATAAATGCAAAAAAGACAACAGTGATCAACTACTATAAACCAAAGGTAATAAAAATAATTAACACATATCAGTACTTTTTCAATGACCTACGAAAATGATTGACATTTTTTCTTTTGTCTCAGATGATGACGTCACGACAGTTGAAATACGTCACCAAACTGTGCTCAGAATGGTGCAGAGAGACAGACGGACAGACAGACAGACAGGCCTATAACTAAATAAGCATATTCAAATAGTTAGTTAAGTAGTCAAAAGTTAATCTTTAAATATAAATATTACTGAAGTATATAATTATAGATGTGAATATGAATAATTAGTGTATATGAGTAATTAGTGTTTCACGGATTAATTGTTTGCATGCTATTAGTTAAGTAGTCAAGAGTTAATCTTTAAATGGATATATTACTGAAGTATATAATTATAGATGTGGATATAAAAATAAATCAATAACTACAATTTTATGTACCAATGAAGACACATATAAATACAAAAATAAATAAATATAAACACCAAAGAATTTCACTCCATCTCCCCTACCCCTCCGTCCTCCATAGACAAACGTGCACCTCCTCCCCCTCCGCCATCCATGACGAGGACTGTTCAGGACTTTCTCTCCTCTCCTTGCCTCCCAATGACTACTGATATATGTTGATATGTAATGGTGGTGTATATTTGTACTTATTTTTGTATAATCTCCCCTACCCCTCCATAGACAGACTTGTACTCCTCTGTCAACCATGACGAGGACTACTGTTCAGGACTTTCTCCCCTCCCCCTCCCCATGACTACTGATATATGCTGATATGTAATGGTGGTGTATATTGCACCTATTCTTATCAAACATTCGCTCTCCATCGATTCCAAAGATTTGTTTCCTGTCACTAGGGCTTCGGAAGAGAGCAAGATATTTCGACTAATATCTGTATTAAATTTTCCCTTAGGAAACATGTTCTGAAGCAGAAGGATGACGCTAACGTTTCTATGACGGCCCTGGGTAAATAATGGAGCTACAACAGGTATTACTGCATTGGGGTCCCTGTGGGTTCGTTGGTTCCCTGTGGTCTGTGGCACGCATGCGTAGCAAGTAGAGCGAAAAGGCGGCCACGAGGCCACTGAGTTTTCACCTTTGAAGATCCCTTTAAAGATCCCCTTTTTTGAGAGATTTTTTGGAAGGCTTTTACGGGAATTTAAGAGCGAAGGTCCACTAATATCGAGCATCGGCCGGTCACGGTCAAAATTTCGATTTTGCTCATTTTTGGTTTGCTGGAAGGTATTACCGAGTAAACAAACGTGGTGTAGTTAGTTTTTCAAAAAACCGCTAAAAATCTGAGAAATCCGAGAAAAACTATTGGCCTAGCGGCGATCTCAGAAGTATGCAAATTTTCAGTTGAATCAAACCGGTCCAAAAACAACTAACGCATAGAGAATAGGAAAAAAATATGAAACCTATATGTTTATAAATTGATAGAAGAGATGTTTGAGACTTGATTGGGTATAAAATAATGGTTTTAGCTATTTATTGAAAGCGGTCAGATGATATTTAGAATTGAGTGGTATTCACTCATAGATCTGACCCTTGCTACGCCAAAAAAAATTAAGCAAGTGTGCAACTTTTTTTCTCAATGAAACTCACGTCATGAACTATTTAGATGTTCTTCTAGAACATATCCAAAAATCAGTTTTGGGTTAAGGTATTTAGGGTTCATACGGAGGCAGTGAACATTGGGTATTTTCGACATATACCGTGACTGAAATCGACAAGTGTTTGTTGTTTCTGGTCGCTATTTTCTCATTCGTTTCTATTTTCATCCGGAATTAAAGTCCGAAAATGCAAAAGTGCCATGAAGTCTTTTACTTGTGTTTTCATGAGGAGAAATCTTTTAAATTTCAGCAGTAATTTCTAATTGTCAGGAAAAAAACATCCGTTTGTAATTTAACCTTTTTTTGAGGGGGGGGGGGGGGGGGAGAGAATGACCTTATGCTTTCCTCCCTCCTTCCTTTCTTACTTCCTTCCTTCCTTCCTATTCCTCCCTCCCTCCCTCCCTCATTAGTTCGTTTCTATGTTTCTTTGTTTTCTTTGTTTTTCTTTTATTCGTTTTCAATTTATGGAATTTAACATTTATGTAGTGTTAAATTCCCCGCCCTGTCTAGGGTACACAGGAAAATATTTGCTGTTAAAATTGTTGAGCTACACATTAATTCTCCCGTATCTCCGTGCTTTCACGCTGTTAAATGCATTTTAAACCCCCGGTCTCGTCACATTAATTCCCCGCCCTGCCCCGGGGTCGGGGTCGGGGGTTTCAGTTGACTAGTGTATTACTCCGGCAGCTCAGCTGAGCAGCACGTCGAACCGAAATTTTAACCAAAATTTTCGTCCAGGAACGTTGTTCTAATTGGGCATGTACATCTTATCATTTGGGATTTTGCAGAATGCCGACAAACGTGCATGAAACTGCTTTATAATTTGATTTTAAAACATATTATCTTTAATGGCTTTTGCATGTCCATGTTCCTTAGTTAAACTGCATTGATTTCATGCGATGTGAACCGTACCCGAACATTTTGAGATTTCTCAAAAGGAAAGTTTTTAAAGCTGAAACTATTTTATTGAGGGGGAGCAGGTAAAATCTTACAGTAGGTTTTCAATTGTGTCAGTTTTACTGGCTTAATCCGACTGTTATTAGAATCTACCCGAAACGAATGTTGTAACTGCTAAAATAATGTAAACTGCTAATAAAAGTTTTTTTTAAAGGAAACGCATTTTCGGGTTTAAATTCCGGATGAAAATAGAAACGAATGAGAAAATAGCGACCAGAAACAACACACACTTGTCAAGTACATAAGGTTTATGGGGATGAAAGGAAAGTGGTTAGGAAGGGCAACGTTCTCAGCACCACAAAACCACATAGTCTAAAAGAAATCAGATGCGTTCGAATGATAACAAGCTCTGTACTCAAATAAATATCTGTTCGTTGGAACATCGTTCATTTTTTAAGCTTTGGCCAACGGAAGATTACAAATTTTAGTATTCCCAACCATTCAGTTTTCTAAATGTGTTCGATATTTCGTAAAACTATTTACCTCGGTGGCGAGCGTCGAGTAAAAGCGAAACACGAAAACGACACGACCTCACTAACGAAAGTAGTCAGCTCCGTCTTTTCCTGTGGTTTGATTAAGATTTCGCTTTGTCTGTTTACTAGCATAGACTATTCATATTTAGACAAGTTTTATTGTGAGAAATAAAATATAAACTATTCATGTATGGGTAGGGTTGGGAAACTATACTAAATGTTCCTCTATATTTGGCGCGCACACGCTTAAAGGCTTGAATACGTTTGACCTTATTAGTTCAAATTTTAGTAAAATATAAAAAGCACCAAAATTGTTAAATAAATAAATAAATAAAAATAAAATACGAATTTCATAGAGAAATTATTTGTTATTATCGAAAAAAAAATTTTTTTGTCAAAGTTTCAAATATTTTTGTGTGAATCAAAAGTCACTCGCCCCCCTCCCCCCTGACAAAACTAGACTCGAGAGCGTAACAAGTAGCACTAAAACGAGCTGTGCTGTCAAGCACAATCAAATATCCTTACTATTCATACCTGATCCCAGTGTCAGACTGTAGTCATTGTTGGCTTACCTTCTGCCGTGGCTGCAGCGTTCACTAGATTTCCCTACGAACCTTATCTTGGATGAGGACCTGACTGATCGATGGCGCACCTTATACTTTTACTGTGTGCTGTGTTCTTGTTGGTTAAGGGTGAGTCTAAAAATAGAGCAAACATTTTTCTATCAATTAATTAATATTATTGAGTAATTTTTCTTAATTGTTCAATCTAATAAGTTAATTTTATTATCTGATAAGGTCATTTCACGCGCTACGTTTGGTGAATGATTACATAATAATAAACTCACAGTACGAGCTGAACAATCCGATCGAGAGAAGCAATTGTAATTTCGTACAAATTGAAATAGAAAGTACAAAAGGACGTCTTGAATACTATTTTTTAGTTGTACAAGGAGAATTTGACAGTTCCATCAAGTTAAGGACGTTCGCAGGCAAATTTTCCAAACTTCGCATAGTCAAATAATAAAGGTCTTGATAAAAGTTGAAAGAGCAAATAAAAAATGAGGGTTACAGAATTCACTGAGGAGTGAGATAATATAAAAATGCAGCTACAGCTTTTTTTCCATAAGTCCATAAGTCGAGCATTAAAGAATCCTAGTCAACCACAATGCACTGCGCGACTATGTTATTGTTTACATTGTTTGTCTACATCGCTAGCTCTCGAAGTACTTCCAAGCTCTTTAATATGGAGCAAAAATTTTGCATCATTGCAAAAGTGCTCAAACGTTTACCAAAGATTTCTTACTTTCATTCCATAGCAAATAGTTAGCTGTATTTTTCAGAGATCCTAATTGTAACGTTATGACTTTTCGGTCGTTCATCTGGAAGCCATCGCAATATTTGAAATCGAACGGAAAGTAGAATGTGGCCGTAAATAATGTGGTCGTATAAATCATTCAGCAGGAATAACAAGACCGATAAAACTGCATTCTAAAACATAACCTTCAAATTAAAAACGCCATTTACCTGGTACAAAAAATGGCGCATTGCATACCATTATTTATGGTTGCATATTAACAACTTGCAAATTTTGGCTCAAATTTGCCGCCACCATGAAACATTCGGTGAGTCTTTGAATTGAGTGCAACGTAGATTTGAAATTTTTATCCAAATACGTGTTTTCATTATGAGTTTATCATCATTTTTTTTCTCCCAAATTTGCTATATTGACAACTTATCTAATTCTTTAAAAATTATTGAAATAGAAGATGGGGCCAACGATTTTGTTCAACCAACCTTGACTTGCAAGTTCGTAATGGTGTAATGCTTTGCCATTACGTTATTTCTTTATAACGTTTTCGTATGAGAATACTGTACACATAAATATGGGACGGTACAGTCAAGTAAAGAATCTTATTCTCAAACGAATTAATTACATGATTTAAAATAAGCAAACATTAATCCCAATCAAAAAGTGTCTATTAATACTGTATGGCGTAATGTAGACGATAGTCAAAGTCGGTAGAACGTAACGTACTTCAAGATAAAGTTACAAAAAAATATATGATTTAAATTCCACTTAAAAATGAAAACAGAAGGATTCTTAAGCTAGATCGTTTCTGTGGACTGTTACAGAAGCAAAGCCCAAGGTAGCTGTTCGTCTAGTGGATGGAAAAAGTCCTAACGAGGGACGTGTAGAAGTAAGATACAAAGGTACTTGGGGTACAATATGCAATGATGAATGGAACATATGGGATGCTTACGTGGTGTGTCACATGTTGAATTACTCCAAGGCAGTTACAGCAACGACTTCTAGCGTCAAAGGGACTGGTCAAATATGGCTTAAAGGGCTTCGTTGTTTGGGATACGAAGAAACTGTTGATCAGTGTCGTCATGGTGGCTGGGGTAACACCGGTGGATGTGATCACAGCCGCGATGCTGGAGTGGTATGTGGCAATCTAACACCAGGTACAACTAGATAAGTTACGAAACAAATCCTTCATACGATCTTTGTTTATCTATTCATGTTTTTCTATCATGCCAAGAAACAATATTTTAAAATTATCATCTGAAAATTATTGCATTAGTTCGTTGCTATTTTCATCAAATATTCAAGTTACTTTTTGTGACGACCTTGATTAGAATAGCTATCAATATATATTGTTATCTTTACTTTCTGAACATTAAATCAAGCAATGTAAGGATTGTGACTAATGTTGTTTGTTCATTGAACAATATTTGTTTCAGAGGAGAAAGCGATCAAAGTTCGTCTGGTGGGAGATCAAAACCATACTGGTAAAGTAGAAATCCAGTATCAAGGGACCTGGGGAGTAGTGTGTGATCCTTGGAAGTATGGGTGGTGGGATATACGAGATGCTCACGTGATCTGCCGAATGCTTGGATACAAAGCACCTGAACACGCAATTCGCTTCATTGAAGGAGGAACACCAAGAAGAGGGCTCACGTATGATATGGGATGCAGAGGTAGAGAAAAGTCGATAGCAGAGTGTGCTCACTCAGGATGGTGGAAGGTCCCTTCATGGTGCTCGAATAAACTTCTTGTTGGTGTGGTTTGTAAGACAAATGAAGGTAAAAAAGACAAATCTCTACTTTACTCTAATCATTCAAATATCATCACATCAAAGCCAATAATCTAAATAGTTCATTTCTTGATCACACAATAGCTTTAGTAAAGCTCTATTCATTCTCTTTCAAGCCCTTGTCCAAGTGTCAGTTGTACAATGACCTCAATGATGTTGATGCAAATCCACAGATCCTCCACCAGTTCAAGTTCGTTTAGCTGGATGAAGGTCAGACAATTCTGGTCGACTTGAAATCAGGTACCATGGTCAGTGGGGTACTGTATGTGATGATAAATGGGACATGAAAGACGCTGAGGTGGTGTGTCGTATGCTTGGTTACCCTGGAGTACAGAAATACATAACCACCAACTTTACACGCGTCAAGGGTATAATATGGCTGATGTACGTCGGTTGTACAGGAAGAGAAACGTCGATTACAGACTGCAGTCACAATGGATGGGGAAATACAAACTGCTACCATATTGAAGACGTTGGTGTGACGTGCAAGATGGGTATGTTAATAAAAACAAAACAAAAGTGTACCGCGTCGAATTTCAGGTCCCGAATCTCGTGCAAATTAATGCAAGATCAAACAACAGGTTTTCATCTTCTGTATTGAAATTCAACACATTGGAAATTCGATGTTTAAACTGGGCCTTACTTTTGTATTGTAAGTGCCTTAATCGTTTTGTTATTATAAAATATTATTCCCTAAAACTCAGGCTCACCGTCTTTATTTCTAACCTAAAAAGGAAAATAAAATACTTTGACTTTTACCTTAATTGTGAAGGCGCAGTTAGAAGGACAGCACAAGCACCTACAACTACTAAACCGTTGCTGACCAAACCACTGACCAGGTTAAGGAGACATCAGTTGCGTAACTATGTTATGAAAGTAATGTAGCACTTACCTTTTAATACCTCACATTGTGTATCTTTTTAGCAGCGTCACTGAGAGGCCAACAACAAATAAGAAACAGGCACCTACAACTACTAAACCATTGCTGACCAAACCACTGACCAGGTTAAGGAGACATCAGTTGCGTAACTATGTTATGAAAGTAATGTAGCACTTACCTTTTAATACCTCACATTCTGTATCTTTTTAGCAGCGTCACTGAGAGGCCAACAACAAATAAGAAACAGGCACCTACAACTACTAAACCATTGCTGACCAAACCACTGACCAGGTTAAGGAGACATCAGTTGCGTAACTATGTTATGAAAGTAATGTAGCACTTACCTTTTAACACCTCACATTCTGTATCTTTTTAGCAGCGTCACTAAGAGGCCAACAACAAACAACAAACAGGCACCTAAAACTACTAAACCATTGCTGACCAAATCACTGACCAGGTTAAGGAGACATCAGTTGCGTAACTATGTTATGAAAGTAATGTAGCACTTACCTTTTAACACCTCACATTGTGTATCTTTTTAGCAGCGTCACTGAGAGGCCAACAACAAATAAGAAACAGGTGAGTAGTTAACAATGGAAGTAAAAAAAGATAAAAAGGAGCACTTTACAGTGGCAGACCCAGGATTTTAAAAAGGGGGAGAGGTTTCAAAATGGCCGTCGCGCAGGAAAAGCTAGCGCAATAGGCTTTACAAAGGAGGGTTTCTAATTAAATTCATTCCACTGAGCGTAAAGAACACGATGAGCTTCACAAAAGGCTGGAACCGCCTTGCTTGAAACCATCATCTGTTTTATTCATCATATTAGTATAGGACAAGGTGCAGTCACTTTCTACATAAAACGAAGTCTTTGCTGATGAAAAAATAACGTTTTTGTTCTTTAGAAAAATCTTATGTGTTTGATTTACCTTGGTTAATAATGATGGAACATTTAAAAAAAGTTTTTTTTTTTTGCTTCTTAATATAACATAAAGCGAACTGGAGAGCCTGGCTGCGGTAATTTTACACCGAAACCGAATTGCTCAAAAGAAGATGATGGTAAGAAAAACATATGTAAAACATGTACATAGATATAACCAAGCATACTAAAAGATTCTATCATAATCAGTTAACCCTTCAAAAGAGTCTAAAGAATCTTTAGGCTTTTGTCATAATTCTGATGTTCAAATATTTTGATGTCAGAATTTCGTATGTAGTTAAGAATTCTTGAAGGATTCAAGATATCTTAACTTTGATGGGTTGCTATGGCTACTAGTGGAGACAAGAGGCGATTTGTTTAGCTAGTTAGACATAGTTATATCGATTCGGTAATCAATGATTTACGAGTAAGCTGTAGAATGTATTGATAACGTACCAAAGTGGAGTAGAATGATGTGATGGTCATCGAGGCTGTAGCAGACATTAATGGCTGTGGATAGTTGGGTGAGTACTGAAACACATTTGTTAACACATGCATTTGGGAAGGTACGTTTTATAATGGGGGAGAGAAGATAACTCCATTTCTTTCTTCTTTTTTTCTCTCCGTCGCACCCATTCGTTCTTTTATTCATTTTTTATTCATTTATTCAATCGTTTGCTTTTTTTATCCACCCATCCACTTCTTATTTCGCTTTGTTTTAGCATTCGTTTCTTTGTCCACACAGGAAGCCCATCAGTATAAAGACAACAGTGATGAACTACTAAACCAAAGGTAATAAAAATAATTAACACATTTCAGCAATAATTTAATGACCTACCTACATAACTGACATTTTTTCTTTGTCTTAGATGATGACGCCACAACAGTCGAATTACGTCAACCAAGTGTCCTCAGAATAATGCAGACAGACAGACAGACAGAGCTATAACTAAATAAGTATATTCAAATAGTTAGTTAGGTAGTCAGTCAACAGTCAATTTATAGATGTATATATTATTGAAGTATATAATTATAGATGTGAATATGAATATAAATCAACAACTACAATTGTATGTAACAATAAAGACACATATATAGATACAAAAATAAATAAATATAATCACCAAAGCATTTCACGCCATCTCCCCTACCCCTCCCTCCTCCATAGACAGACTTTGCACCCCCTCCCCCTCCGCCATCCATGACAAGGAGGACTGATCAGGACTTTCTCCACCACTAACGAAAGCAGTCAGCTCATTCCTTATGGTTTGATTAAGATTTTGCTTTGCCTGCCTGTTTTTTAGCCTAGGTTATTCATATTTAGACTAGCTTATTGTGAGAAAGCAAAATATAAACTATTCATGTATGGGTACGGTTGGGAAACTATACTAAATGTTTCTCTATATTTGGCGCGCACACGCATAAAGGCTTGAATACGTTTGACCTTATTAGTTCAAATTTTAGTAAAATATAAAAAGCACCGTAATCATAAAAACATTAAAATCAAAATGAAATACGAATTTCATAAAGAAATTAATTGTTATTATTGAAAAAAAAATTTTTTTAATCAAAGTTTCAAATATTTTTGTGTGAATCAAAAGACACTCGCCCCACTCCCCCCTGACAAAACTAGACTCGAAAGCGTAACAAGTAGCTCTAAGACGAGCTGTGCTGTCAATTACAATCAATATCCTTACTATTTATACCTGATCTCAGTGTCAGACTGTAGTCATTCTTTGCATTACCTTCTGCCGTGGCAGCAGTGTTCACTAGATTTCCCTACGAACCTTATCTTGGATAACGACCTGACTGATCGATGGCGCGCCTTATACTGTTACTGTGTACTGTGTTCTTGTTGGTTAAGGGTGAGTCTAACACTTGATGATCAAACACTATTTCTATCAATTAATTAATATTATTAAGTAATTTTTCTTAATTGTTCAATCTAATAAGTTAATCTTATTACCTGGTAAGGTCATTTCACGAGCTACGTTTGGTCAATAATTACATAATAAGAAACTCACATTAAGAGCTGAATAATCCGATCGAGAAAAGCAATTGTAATTTCGTACAAATTGAAATAGAAAGTACAGAAGGGCGTGTTGAATACTATTTTGTAGTTGTAAAAGGAGAATTTGACAGTTCCATCAAGTTAAGGGACGTTCAAACTTCGTTTCAAACTTCGCATATTCAAATAATTAAGATCTTGATAAATGTTGAAAGAGCAAATAAAATAAGAGGGTTACAGAATTCACTGAGGAGTGAGATAATATAAAAATGCAGCTACAGCTTTTTTTGGTAAAAAAACTTTTTAATAATAGCTTACGTGCCATCCATAAGTCGAGCATTAAAGAATCCTAGTCAACCACAATGCACTGCGTGACTATGTTATTGTTTACATTGTTTGTCGCTCTCGAAGTACTTCCAAGCTCTTTAATATGGAGCAAAAATTTTGCATCATTGCAAATTTGCTATGCAAAAGTGCTCAAAAGTTTACCAAAGTTTCTTACTTTCATTCCATAGCAATTAAGTAGCTGTTTTTCTCAGAGTGATCCTAATTGTAACATTATGACTTTTCGGTCGTTCATCTGGTAGCCATCGCAATTTTTGAAATCTCACGGAAAACATGTGGTCGTAAATCATCCAGCAGGAATAACAAGACCAATGATACTGCATTCTGTAACTTGACATTCAAATTAAAACCCAACCGCCATTTTACCTGGCAGAGAAAATGGTGCATTGCATTCCAATATTTTTGGTTTTATATTGTCAACTTGCAAATCTTGGCTAAAATTTACCGCCACCATGAAACATTCGGTAACTCTTTGAAGTTTTTATCCAAATACGTGTTTTCATTTTGAATTTACCATCATTTTTTACCAAATTTGCTACATTGACAACTTATCTAATTCTTTGAAAATTATTGAAATAGAAAATGGGGGCCAACGATTTTGTTCAACCAACCTCGACTTGCAAGTTCGTAATGGGGTAATGCTTTGTCATTACATTATTTCTTTATAATGTTTGCGCATGAGAATACTGTACACATGAATATGAGACGGTGCAGTCAAGTAAAGAATCTTATTCCCAAAAAAATGACATGATTTGAAATTAGCAAACATTACGCCCTATCAAAAAGAGTCTATTAATACTGTCTGGCGTAATGTAGACGATAGTCAAAGTCGGTAAAGCGTAACGTACTCCAAGTTAAAGTAAAAAACAACTATGCATGATTTAAACCTCACTTAAAAATGAAAACAGAAATATTCTTAAGCTAGCACGTTTCTGTATATTGTTACAGAAGCAAAGACCAAGGTAGCTGTTCGTCTAGAGCAGCAGTAAGGGGGACTCGCGAAACGCCGGCAGAGGCAAAATAGACCCCCGGCCCCCCCTGGGCTTTTTCGGGTTTGAGGAGGCCCTACAGGGGGTCTTGCGCGATCGGGTGGCATCGCGAAAAGTCCCTTACTGCTGCTGTGTTGGGTACCGCAAACGGAGGTAAAAATATCTTATAAATATACGATGCACGAATGTAAGAAGTTTGTTAACGACTTTTGCATAATTTGTCTAAGACCTAAAGTTATCGTACCTAAGCCAGAACCCTTTTGGTGTTGTGGTAAGAAAATGCAAATAGAAGACGACACGTCAGCACAGTGTTACGAGTGTGGTAAGAATATTCGTAATGCCGTACCAAATGCTACCAGAGAGCAATATTACGCCAATGGAGGTCGTAAGAAGACCCCATACAAAAGAATAAAATACTTTAGGGACTGGATGAGTCATATCCAAGGTTATCGACCGGTATATTTAAACAACGAAGTAAAGAAGAAAATCATAGACCACTTAGAAGAGCCAACCCCACAAAGTCTACGGAAAACGCTGAAAAAATTAAAACTAGGAAAATATTACAAAGCTATTCCCTATCTTTTGTCTGAAATTACCGGTAAGTCTATTCCCGAGGTTTCTGATATGGCAAGAGCCGAGTGGATGTTTTGTCGGCTGGATAAGGATATTCCTTATTACCCTGACGTAATTTACGAAATATTTTACAAAATTGACTCCAACCACCCCCTATTAGGATGGATTCCGAGAAGATGAAATGTGCAGTCGAAATCCCCCTACGTTCTTTTCAAAGCAGATGTCTACTGAGCGAGTTTTCTTTGGAGCTCCTCCTTTGCCTCCTGGTAGATCTTTTTGCGAGATTCCTCGGAAAGATCTTTCACGATGGTTTTTTTATTACCCGACTTTAATTCGCCGTATTTCTTTTCCTCCGCGAGGATCAAAGAGAACTCCGTGTCGTCTATGCGGCGGTCCCGCAGAGCCTGAGACACCAAGTCGGCGATGGTGTTAGCCTTTGCTTTTGCTAGGGCTATGTGAGTGTCGTGCTTGGATATCTTACAGGACAATTGCTTTATAATGCCTGTCGTAACAGCGGAAACGATGCCGCAAATGGCCCCAACGCTGGCCAAAGGAACGCCAACGACTATTCCAGGCCCGGTGAGTGAGGTAGCAACGCCGGTGCCTGTTAACGCCACGGACATGGAGCCGGAAGTTATCGCGATTTTATGTAGCGTGCTTCGGGCTCTGGCGTACTTTTTTCTAACCTCTTCGTAGTGTTTTGCCTGCCCTTCCAAGTAAGCCAGGATTAAGTTTGCTTTATTGAGCCTGAAGTTTTCGGCATTCATTTCGTTAGGTTCCTTAGGAAGTTCAGGATAAAGTGGAGGTGCTGATGGTATAACATCCATTACATATACTATGTACGACGCGTTTGGTAATGATATTCAAGAGCAGCCACATCACGATAATCGAGATTACTGGAATTGGAGAGCATTTAGGAAGATGTTTCCGCATTCAGACCCCAGTAAGTTCGAAAGAAGGCCCGATGGGATTTACTATAACGGCTCTAGGATGTACAGCAATGCGGACTTGAAACCTACGCTGGTTAATCAAATAGACGATCAACTGAAGCATTCGCCAACGCCAGCGCCAACGCATGTTGAACCCGGTTGGTCAAAGGAATTATTGCTGGGCAGCAGTACTTATCCGATACCCGCGGTTTCATTTGATAAGCACCCAAGCTTAGACCTAACGTTGAACATGCGGATCTCTAACAACCATTCCTTTCCGTTAAAGGTGCGAGATATCTTCAAAAACGTGCCCATTGTTCATACCACCGCTAAGGAATCTCATGAATGGTTAAGCGGTCCTAACATGCGTTATTGGCCGCAGCAGTTGAACTTTGCGGTTTGGTGCGCCACCAGCGGTTGTGGGGTAAGCGCAAACTTGATGAAGAATTCGATATTCATGTTTCACTTCCACTTCACGGTTAGAAGAATACTGCATGAGATGGGTGTTATTGCGCTGCCAGGAGATGCCACGTTTTATCCAAGAGATAATAAATACAGCGTGCCGGCTTATAACAGACTTTGTAAGGAGTTTGGTGCTGAAGCGAAGGATTTCCGATGTACCGCGGGTGCTAACAATGGTTTGGGACATATTTGGGCTCATTGGGGGATTGGTGGACATGTGTTAAGTGATAAGGAAGTTCATGCATTGAATCTACGATGGAACACGGGATATCATAAGGAAACTCACGACAGTAGCACCTTCTTCGAACCAAATGCCAAAACCACTAAGGAAGTCCGCGATGGACCTCTGTTCAAAGACGAGGGTGGTAAGTATGCAGGGGCTAACCCGCTGATTATCAAGATTACCAACGACGAGCAAACGAAGCAATATCTTAATTTCATACCCCCAGAAGGCAAAGGACTAACCAAAGCCGGCCTTGCCCGTTTGAACCGTAGCATAGAAGCTTACGTTTATTCTATCCTTGGAGCCCAAGTAAATACCCGATCTAGCATAATTGGAAATACGGGCGCCGCAGAAGAGACGCGAGCCGAAGCCCTGATCTTATTCGAAAGTTCGATCTTGGAGGGCGACATTAGCAAGGGCGTACAGCGTTACCAACTAGCTATACAAAATTCTAAGGCCCGACTGGACTATGCAGTAGCCCCGGGTTGTTGGTTAATGCCCAGTAATTTATCTATGAATACTGGCTCTGTAGTAGGATACAACAACGAACTTCAACGAGCTACTAAGGATATGAAGTTTGGGGTGAATGACGTGAACTCTGACACTCTTAGGAGGCACTTTGTTGAACAGCCTAAAAAAGTGCACCATACGCAACCACCTAAGAAAGTGCAGCCAGTATACCGAGCGCCTAAGAAAGAAGAGGAATATGACCACAACTTACTAAAAGCCGGTATAGTAGTTGCGGGCATTGGTCTGAGCTATTATATATGGCGATGAACAACCCCTACGTAGCTGGAGTAGATTGTGTCTATACGACTTACACAGGCGAGAAAAAATACACCCAAGCATCTTGGGTTGATGTCACGGGCATGTCCGTGAATTTGAACTACTCGGGAAAGAAGTTAATCCTTTGTAGTATTTGCATTGGCACAGAGGGCCATGCCAACGTGGGCTTTAGGTTCCTGGATGACAATGGCATACTGCAGCCTATGAGAAATAAGACAAACAACAGGGAGCCTGCGCATTTCTCCGTAGAGCCCAACCCCAGCAGCGCCGAAAATCTATCGGTTTGGACTTTCCACATGGTCGCCGATTGCCATGGGAAGGTAAAGCTGCAAATGCGCGTAGACGATACTCGGAGCGTTTGCGTGAATAGCATAGAGGATCAAAGAGACGAAGTCTATAACAATGCAACCATCAGCACTCTTACGGTAATGAGTCTTTAGACCTGAAATATATGAATCCACATGCAAAGGAAGATTGGTTTTTACATTACTTAGAGGAAAAAGAGTTTCCTGAAAGCGATATTTGGAAGGACACTGGGTTATGGGTGAAGGTTGGAGGATTAGGGTTAATAATGTGCACTATCAGCATTGGGACGTTTAATGAATATGGCATCGCTTTTAGGATTGTTGACGAGGATAATGTCCCATTACTACCCTTAAGGAATAAGATTAATAATAGGGAACCAGCTCATTTCTCGTACGAGCCACACAGGAGTAATGAAGATCTTTTACCGATTACTTTTCATATGATAGCTAATTGTCAATATGCAAAGCTTCAAATTAATACCTGCAAGGATGATAAATTCAATATTAAAGTTTGGATAAATACTGTTCATGCTGGGACAGAATCTCATAAGAATAATGTTTGGAATCATAAGACCATTTCTACTATGACTGCTATACCACTAGTTCCGCATTACCAAGGCGGCGCGAATACTATCTTTACTTATCCCCAGTCGAGAACACCTCGGGCGTCTGACGACGATAAGCCATCAGTAAAATACTCGGATAAGCTTAAACCTTCATCTTCTTCAGGAGTACCACCCCAATAGCTACGACTAAGATCCAAATGTTGTTACCCACGAACTTCAACAGTTCTCCGCCGGCCCTAAGTGCCAAGGAAACAACCGAACCCAGCAGCCCAGGAAGACCGGCTGCCATCTTTTTTCCCAAGTCCGTTAGTCCATTGCCTAATTTCTTTACGCCCGCGCCCGTAGCCTTAAGTGTGGACAAGATTACTGCTACTACGCTCGAAATAGCGGCCGCAAATGCCAGTGGAACGCCATACTTCAAAAGAGCTCTTTTTATCTTTTCCTTGGTGGTAAGCCCCAGCTCCTTTTCCAATTTGTCCTTTTGCGTCTTCAATTCCGCAAGGCGTACTTCAAGGGTTTCCACCTCCTTTTGGGCTGCTTCCCTTTCTTCTTCAGGGTGAGTTTGATCTTCGATTATTACTCGCTGTCGATCTATTTCGTACTCCAAGTCTTCGACGGCCTGTTGAAGTTGCCGTATTTGTTCCTCCGCCACTGCCTTGTCCAGCATTAATTGCCTTTCTCTGTCAACAGACTCCATTAATTCTTGTCCTAAGCGCTGTAGTTCCGTGTCTTTCCCCGCCGCTTCGTTCAAAGCAGCCCTTAGCTGATTCCTTGCGTCGCTTTTTTCGTCCAACGCCTTAGAAAGTCTATTCCTAAAGTCTACGATTTCGTTGGCATGGCTTTTAGTAGTTAGTTCAATTTGTTTAATGAATTCGTCTTCCAATTCTCTTATACGTTCCTGCAATGCTTGGTTTTCCTCTTGGACGGCTTCGAAGCGACTAGTAAGACCGCCTTCTTCCTTGGTTACGTCATCAAGTTGTCGCGTAAGGTCATCGATGGTTATGTTATTTTCCTGTATTTCCTTCTTAAGTGCTTCCTTTTCAGCCTGCGAGTCGCTATCCTCTAATTGGTTAAGCTTTTCCCTAGACTCCTCCCGTAGTCTGATTGCGGATCTGAGGGCATCTTCGGCGCCAGGCCTCGAAATACCTCTAATAAAGGCCCTTTGAGCAACTTCTGTTTCCTTTTGAGTCTCAGTGCTTAGCATCGTCAAGTTGGGCGTTCCCAGCGCATTTGTGACTCCTTTTGGAAGCTGTTTGTTAAGCAGGTGGGAATTCTTCCTTTGATACAAGTTGTGCCATTTTTCCCTACCCGATTCTCTAACTTGAGCCTGCCCTTTGTCTCCTATTTGGAAGTCCAAGAGAGCCAGGTTTAGGCTTGGGTATCGCTCTCTTAGGTCCTTGATGAGGTCCGCTATTAAGTCCGACCGCACCCCAAGGGATTCCATTTGTAAGTATTCTGGAATGGGCGTGTGGGGGTTCTTAGATCTAAATTTATCTCTTAAGGAACGCATAGCATCGCGGGCCCTGCTGCCATATTTGCGTCTTAGCTTATCGAAGAGACCTCGGGAGTCTACGTTGTCATTAGGAAGCAAAGACTCGTATTCTTCGTCATTAATGTCTACTTGGCCTTCTTCGGTAAGGGGGTCAAAATCCGTTCCTTCTACTTCCATTATATATGATAAGCTCAAAGTTAAACCCAAACGTATTACCTAAGCAGGTTGGCGGACTAAAGGCAGAACGCACCTTTCACCGGGTTACATTCACACCATCCAGCGCAAAACCAGGAGAAACCTTGTACGTAGGCGTGCCCCGTCTAACGGATAACCTAGTATTGGTACCCGGCACCCTGGCTTTAAGGTTTGACCTAGCAATACAACCAGATACCGCAGACGCGCGTTATGTCGTTAATAATGCAGGCAGGAACCTTGTTTCCAAAATACGCGTGAAGTTCGCCGGGGAATCCCTTTTGGACTTGAACAGGTACGATTTGTACACCACGTACAAAGACTTATGGTTGACGGCCTTCGACCGCGCGCAAAGGATAGAGCAGGGAATAGCAAGCGCAGCCATACGTAAGGTAAGAAGCGCAACCTCTAGCGCATCAGGAGAAGACGAAATAAAGGCGGCCTACGGTACTAAATATGGTATTCCATTAGATTTTGAAATTATCACGAACCACGGTGCATACTACCCAAGGCAGCTAAGTGAACTGCAGTTCGAAGTGACCCTAGCAGATACTACGAACATCCTGCAGGGAAAAGACGTAAGTTCCTCAGCCGTCCACCCATACACCGTTACTAACTTGGAGCTGCAGTACGAAACGGTATACAGTGAAGAGCTGGCTCGTAGCGCTGGCATGGAATACAGCTCCGGCAAGGCTTTTCTTTACGACCACGTTGTGATGTATAAGACGGTCAGCTTTACGAACAACGTCGAAGAGGTTATTAACCAAAGCATTAACCTTCCCAGGCGCAGCCTTACAGGGTTAATGTTACTGTTTGCAAAGACATACACCGCAGGATTGCGCGACTCTGAGGCATTCTTTAATCCTAACATTACCAACGTAGGTGTTAGCATTAACGGAGTGCCTAACAAGGTTTACTCGCAAGGGATAAAGCCCGAGGATATGTACCGGGAAGTCGCGCGCAAGTTTGGCGATCAAATTGCCCCAAAGGAGTTCTTTAAGGATAAGTACGCGTTATGGATTGACATGCGCACCACCAACGACGAAGACCTACATGGGCAGGGCCTACGTTTAGTAAATACGCAGGACGGCATCACATTGGAAATCAAACGCACCAAAGATGCCAGCGACACTACTAAGATAAACGCGTATATCTTCGTGGTGTCTGACGCGCAGCTAAGCGTGGAAATGAATCAGCTAAGGAGTGTTGCCTATTGAGGCCATAAAAAATATGCTATATATACAATGCCTCGCGTCTTCGAAAACAACGACACCAAACTGCAATGCATAGTGCAAGGCGAAACTTTGTACTTCAAAGCAAAGGAAGTGGCAGCTGCGTTGGGATATGAGAAACCAAGAAATGCAATCAGGGAGCACGTTTCCGAGAAATACCAGAAAAGGTTGGATGAGCTAAAGGGGGCCCTAAAACAGGGCGCCCCTGCTAACGCACAGCCAAATTCCGTGTTTATATCCGAATCCGGGTTGTACGAACTGATATTTAGTTCTAAACTACCAAAGGCAGTAGAGTTTCGCGATTGGGTCTTTGAGGAAGTCCTACCCGCGCTAAGGAAAACGGGTAAGTACGAAATAGAACGGCGGTTTGACGGTCCAAACAAGTTGGTATTCAAAATAGAAAATGAGTTTGACCTGCATAAAAAGGTAGTGGACTACATCCGTAGATTCTACCCTCAAATGCTCGTGACCCCTGGTCTAGGTGAACTGCAGGATTCGGACGGCAAACGCATAAAGTGCTGGCAGAAAGGATATCAACGCGGCCAACCCGACTTAATGATCTTGAATGCGCACACACATTACCGCGGTTTCTGTATAGAGCTAAAGACCCCAAAAGGCAACGGCAGGTTATCTGAGGATCAGCAACTACTCTTACAGAGGTATGAAGAAAACGGTTATAAAGTAATGATCAGCAACGATTACGACGACATCTGCAGGGAGATCACTGCGTATGCTGAACACCTACGAATTCCCTGCAGGTGGTGCTGTAAGGTCTTTAAAACCTCGGAGACTTTGGCAACACACTTAAAGATATTTCATAGAATATATGGACAAGGATAAATTTAACGAGTTAAAGTTCATACAAACGCACTGGAGGGATTTGGTGGTGGGGGAGATTTATGAGATAAAGAATTATGTGGTCTTTGAAGACATCGACCGCCTGCGCTTGGTCTTAAAGAATAAAAAAAGAACATACACCCTTTGGGCGCCCGATAGGATAAGGTACGCCATTGAAGGGCAGGACGTTACCCATGTTATGAGTCATGGTAAAAAGGATGGCAGGTGGGTATTTGACGTAGTCAAGTATGAGCCCGAGAGTCCTCTGCATTCGTAAGGACCCGCTGCGCTTTAGGATCCGCGGAGCACCAATGGGATCCTTCAAGAAATACCTTGCCGCAATGAAGGCAGGCGTAATTTTTACGCGGTTTTGGGGGCGTAATGCAATCGGCTGGTAGTTCACACGTAATACAGTCCATATATTGAAAGGGTGATTAGGAATCCTGCGGCTAGCATATACCTTTAAAAGGGGTCCTTATTTTTATTTATTATTATTAAATATCCTTAATAATAATAAATAAAAATAAGAATGGGATTTGAGACTCTTTGCGCAAACCCCATTCTAAAAGGGTCTCAGAATGTTGAGTATAAGGTTGTTATACTGTTAAGGACGCTTATTTGTCGAGGCAGTTGAAGATATGTTCCTCTTCTCTAACACAACCACAACGATCGCACTCCTGCCTCCAATACTCCCTTTTAGTCCACGGAACGCCTTCGGCGCGTTCAAAAGAGGGGAAAGTACGGACTATCTTCTTTTGGTAATCTATACGATTCCTTAAGTAATCCTCTTTATGCGGGCAGCGACTCATCATATCCGCACATTGGTAGCAATCCACGCCTTCCAAGTCGTAGCTCCCAAAGAGAAATCGATAATTCACTTCATGTGTTTTCCGATGCGTCTGTAAACGTTGACGACTACTAAGTATCTTATTACAGAAACTACACTGTCTGGCTTGTTCACAGACGCCCCTTTTCAGGTGCTCGGAGGTGTTAGGGAATTCCTTATTACAGCCCTTACAAAGCCCACAAATGCGTTTGTCTTGATGTTGTCGCATCTTTTGAACGGTACTGAATTCGTTACCACAATCCTTACAAACTTTACTAATCGGTTTCTTTGTGCAAACGCCACGACGAACGTGGTATTGTAGTCTTTGCTTGGTGCTGAACACCTTTTTACACGTTGAACAGTTCATTTATACTTAAGTGTACCTTAACCACAATATAACGTATTTTTAACTTTATTGTTAACATTCTTAGGTGTCTTTTAAAACAGGTCTACGGGAGCATACGGCTGCGTTTAAAAGATACCTTAAATTGTTAAGTATAAGGTTGTTATATTGTTAAGGATATGCATGTTACTTTTAAAAGATGTCTCAGAATGTTGAGTATGGGGTTGTTAAAGATATATACGTATGAGTCATTTAAAAGACACCTTAGAATGTTAAGTATGAGGTTGTTAAAGACTATTACTTTTTTAAGAAGATACCTAAGAATAAGGTTATTTCTTTCTTTAAGAAAAGTAGTATCTTTAACAACCTCATACTTAACATTCTAAGGTGTCTTTTAAACAGCTCTACAGGGGATATCGCATGAAGTCCTTAACGCTTTCTTTCGCCCAACCCGCCATAGTTATCAGCGCGCCAAACCTTTCCGCGCGCTTCAGACCGCACATTTCATCGTACAACTCCTGCACGCGCTCTTTTAGCCGGTCTATCTCCTCCCTTTGCATTTCTATGGTGTCTCTCTTATCTTTTGCGTCGGCGACAATTCTTTGCACTGCTTCCACTGGGTCCATCGTATATATAATGGATCCGAACCATATTCCCTGCAATGCTCTGATAGTAGGACCCACCGGCTGCGGAAAGACCCAATTCGTAGTGGAGCAGCTATTAGGACCCTTTAGATACCGCTTCGACTACATAGTGCTACTTTGTCCCACCTACGTGAATAACCACACCTGGACGGACATAGGAGTGAAAGATGACGACTTCTTTGTGGACATACTGGATCCTAACGAGTTATCCAGCCATCTTAAGTTCTGGCATAAGCAATTCCCTAAAGATACGCAAACCTTGCTCATACTGGATGACATCGCCTGCGGGGACGACGTAAAAAGACGCACCTCCGAATTAGTGAAGCTCGCTTTCAGCGGCAGACACGACAATATTAGCGTTTGGTTGCTCTCGCAGCAGCTTACCAGCGTCTCTAAGCCCTTCAGGGAAAACATAGGTTCACTTGTCGTATTTTATACTCCAAGTAAGCCAGACCTGGAAACCATCTTAAGCGACTACGGCGGCGAGATATCCAAGGAACAGTTGCACGAATACATGCGGCATTTAAAGACGCACCAACATTCCAAGATGATCTTCTCTTTGAGGTTTCCGTATTCCATAAAGATCTGCGATCTTTAAAGTCTTTGAGTCCTAATGTATATGGACATTGAGCAGCTCTTAGATGAAGTCCCCACGCAGTTAGATGAAAGTAACCTCAAGGAACAACTCAACATCCTTGTGTCTTCTGGGAAGTGTAAAGAAATGATAGGCAAGGAACTTACCCATGAGCAGGTTAATAAGTTGTCGGAAGAGGAAGTCAAGAAGTTCCATAAGAGGTATGAGGCTGCCCTTGCAAGTAAGACCACGGACGCCGTAGCAGACTCCGCTATCCGACTTGCCACTAAATTGCTTGGACTTGCACTGCCCATAGACGACGTGGAGCAACTGCGGAAGGACATAAGCGAGGACTATGTCATCGCCCAAGAACTTAAGATAACCTGCGGGTGGTGGTCTTTGAAGTGCGGTAAGTTAATGGCAGTCGCCTCTGCGGCACTTCACATAGCTCAGCACGTCGACTTGAAGGAACTTACGGCCTCTTGGAAGGACTTCAAGAAGGACAGAGAAGTCGAAAAGGTCTTCCAGGCGGCACTTGCTGAGGTACCTGATCAAGTCGCCTCAAGTACTTAGTCAAGTCGTCGTCAAGTACTTAGTCAAGTCGTTGTCAAGTACTTAGTCAAGTCGTCGTCAAGTACTTAGTCAAGTCGCCGTTAAGTCATTGCCAAGTCATTATTAAGTCGTCCGTAAGTCATTGTCAAGTCGTCATCAAGTTACTTGTCAAGTCCTTCAAGTCCTTAGATATAAGATGAGTGGCACCGAAGAACAACCACCCGTAGAAGATACCAAGATTACCAAGGCTAAATCTCCAGGCAGAGTTGCCGCGGGGAAGAAGCTCGCGGAGATGAACAGGAAGAACAAAGCCAAAAAAGAAGAAAAGGTGGAGGAAGAGGAATCCTTTATTAATCCGGGATACGTCATTGGCGCGTTAGGACTTGCTATAGCAGCAGGCAGCCTCTACTTACAATGGCGGGCTACGAAGCCAAAAGTAAAATTGGAACCA
Source organism: Actinia tenebrosa (assembly GCF_029948245.1). Taxonomy (NCBI): domain Eukaryota; kingdom Metazoa; phylum Cnidaria; class Anthozoa; order Actiniaria; family Actiniidae; genus Actinia; species Actinia tenebrosa. The sequence continues at coordinate 5,317,148 of NW_028292584.1, forward strand.
GCACATTACGCACCTGCGGAGCCGCCCGTGAGAAAAAGCAAAATCCCTGAAATGGAGTGATAACCTTCTCGCTTTGTAATATAATGTCAACCGCGTTATTGAAAACTGTTGAAGAAGCAGCTATTATTACTTCCATCGTTGCGGGTATTGGTTGGGTAGGTAAGAAAGTGCTCAAAGAAGACTTTACTGAAGACCCAAGCAAGAGCTTCGCTAATTTTGCTAAGATGACCGCTGCCGTAGGCGGGGCTATCATGGTAAAGGATTACCTACGGAAGGAAAAGTACCTACCTACGGTGTAATATATAATGGCTAGCGTGGTCGCAGGTGGGGTTATTGCAGCTTTAGCATTCACTGGAGCTAATTATGGTGGTCAGTATTTGGATAGATTAGTTAGAGGTGATCGCAGCGGAGATTTGGCCGCCGAAAGGAAGAGGCACGACTTAGCGCTGGAGAAATATCAAAGGGACGTGGCGGCTTGGAATGAAAAAAGACAAGCTTACAGGGATTGGTTGGATAAGAACTACCAAGACAAGATGCAGGCAGACAAGAACTTCGAAAATACAGACTACGCCTTCAAACTTTATGCGCAAGCACACCCCGCGGCATTAACGGGGTTGAAAAGGCCTCAGTTCAAGAATTACTACCAGCCTTCTAAGAAACAAAAAGACAATGAATTGGTCTTTGTAGGAGTCGCAGGGCTGGCGGGAGGCGTAGCTTTGGCGTATCTGCTCTGAGCTGCGCTCAGATCACTAGAAGGGGACTTGTCCCCTGTAATATATGATCGTCTTTTTGGAAAGCGATAAAAATAACTTTACCACTTATTTGAATCCCCCCATTAAAGCCCATAAGGTTCGCCTGGTTAGTTGCTCTTTGTACAATTCTTGGTATAACCTGATTAGGGGCATAGTAACTAAGCATACAGGAGGATCTAACTATCAAGCCGTATTGCTGCCCGATGGACATTATACACCAATCACACTGGCCAAGGAATTAGCAAAACATGGTTATACTCTCACCACAGGATTGCCGCACGAAATGACCCTCAAACATAATATGTCAAATTATTCAATGACTTTTGGAAAGTCTGACCCATTGGGATCTTTATTATGTGCCTCAGGCAAGACGATTACCAACACAGCCATACCTGTGAAATGGAAAGTCGCATCCTCTTACGAAGTCTATTGCGATTTAGTCCATAGTTACAACAATGGAGAAAAGTCTTCTCTTATGTCCAAGTTTCTACCCAAAGGTAATCCATTTGACCCAGTAGAATACACTCCCATTTCTTTGAGCTATGATTTGTCTAATTTGGTAGAAAGCATAAACATCACCATTAAAGTGGACGGAGAGACGGTGGATTTTAACGGACGTAAGATCAATCTTGTTTTGGAATTCATATAATGGGCCGCGTAGAGGACAAACTCAAGAAGATTTACTATGGGCCTGAAGGCTATTGGAGAGGAGCGTCAGCCATCAAGAAACTCGCGACCGCGGCCAGGGTATCAGAAGAAACGGCTAAGAACTGGCTAAGAAAACAAACCATCTGGCAGGTCTATCTTCCCGTGCCTAAGTACATTCCCAGGCCCAGCTTTACCGTAAATGCCCCCAATGAAGTTCATCAGGCGGATTTGCTTTTCTTACCGCACGATAAGGTGAGAAGGAAGACCTATAGATACGCTTTGACCGTAGTTGATATCGCAAGCAGATATAAGGACGCCGAACCCATAACCAGCAAGGATTCTGGGGAAGTCGCAGAAGCCCTAGGTAGGATTTATAAGCGCGTTTTGAAATGGCCTAAGCTGCTGCAAGTGGATGCGGGGACAGAGTTCATGGGCGTGGTTACCAAGACCCTGAAAGACCACGACACTAAGATTAGGAGAGCCGAAGCTGAGTACCACAGGGGTCAGAGCATCGTCGAAAGATTCAATAAAACCTTGGCCGAGCGTCTCTTTGGGTACCAGTATTGGAAAGAGCTGGAAGATCCATCTAAACGCAACAGGGAATGGACTCAGAGGCTCCCCCAGGTCGTCGCGGCTTTGAACAACGAGGCGGCCAGGGCTACGGGAATAAAACCCAAGGATGCCATAAAAAAGAAACACGTGGAACACAAGTCCTACGTCAGAAGTTCGAGGGCGGTCGGACTGAAGGAAAAAAAGCTCCCCCGCAACATAGTGGTCAGATACCTCTATCAGCCGGGGGAACTCGAAGGTGGCAGTAAGAGAGCCACGGATCCTAACTGGTCTTTGGAAACGTATGAGATTTCGAAGTCCGTCACCAAGGAAGGGCAACCCGTGTTGTATTACGTAGATGGCCCAAGTCGCGGATTTGTCAAGGAAGAGCTGCTCATAGTCCCCAAAGACTCAGAGTAGTGCTAGCTGCCCTTCAAAGTAGCGCAGCACCGCGCGCCCGATTACACTCTAGGCATGTTAGCCTTACGTTGCCTCTGCAATGCCCGCGCTTGTTGTTGATACGATCCACGGAGAACTGCTGATCGTCATTCGGGTCAAACCTCCATAGTAGTGGTATGTTACACTTGGCACACCGTGCCCCTTTCTTATAGACGTCGTCCACGCATAGGTCGAACGTCATATTTTTTTCTTCGTCGTGCCGCTTGTAGCGAAGGAGTTTCTTGGCAATGTTCTCTTTGGCTACGTCCTCTGGCGTGCGGTCGTAACGCATTTGCGGCCCCCAGGCTCTTTTTAACTGTTTGGCATATTCTACGCGGCTTACGGCGGTGTAGATAAGGTTGCTCCAACAGAGCCGCTGGTCTATGATCCATAAGGTTTCTTTTATGGTAAGCCCCTGCGCGCTGTGGACTGTCATGCAATAGCCCAAGCGCCAATCTGGATGGGAGGTTATTCTTTCCACCTTTTCTATGGGTACCCAGGCTTTATCGTGCGTTACTGCGTTCTGCAGTTGGATGTCGGTACCAGGTACCCAGACGTCTCTTTTTTGCATGCGGGTGTCGTGGGGTTTATAACAAACAGGCACCAAATGACTAGGAAAGCGCTCCTGGTGTATTTCGAACAGGTCTTTCTGTATGCGGGCCTGTGCTGCGCGCTTGCTGCTTAGCACCAAATCCTTTGGATGCCATGTGTAAAGGAAGTCCTCGTATATCTTCGCTCGTATGTGCTTACGTAGTATCTTGTTTTGTTCCGCGTCGCTAAGGCCCCTTAATTCCGCCTTTAATTTACGTACTTGGTCTTTACTGCGGTAGTCGGTGTTGATTTCTTCACAGTGATCTACCATTCCTTTTAACCATTCGTGGGGCATTTCTCCGGCTATTGGAGGAGGTTGGCATGGATCCCCAGCAAATATCACCTGGCATTTCCCTTTTAGGAAGTCTACGAACTCCTGCAGTATTTCTAAAGGAACGGTGCAAATCTCGTCCCAAAGTATCACCGGAGGTATGTCGTGTACTGCCTCCGGTACCCACTTTTGGCCATTCCAGCGAAAGAAGCTGTGGTAGGTTTGCGCGTCGTAACCCATCTCCGTTAATTCCCTTTCCAAACGATGCGTAGGAGTTAACACCTTTATCTTTGGAAAGAGTTCCAAAACCCTGGTGGTCTTACCACTACCACCCGTTCCGTAAAGGTAAGAGAAGCGTTGGTAGGAAATGGGGTCCGTAACTAACGGTAATGGCTCTTCTGTGGGGGTAATGACGCCTTTTGTGTGTCCACCATGATATTCCACACGTTCTCTCCAGGCTTTTATCTCTTCGTCTTTAACGCGCCATTGACCACTTTCCGCTAACTCGTCTTCGGTGTAGAACTCCTGCATCTTTTCTAACACTTCGGGCTTTACGTACAGGGAATCCGTGGCTACACGTGGGATGTCCTCTTTGTCGAACCGTAGCAGCATCGCAAGAAGGTTAATGTGCGCATATGCTAACATGCTGGCACGCAGATGATAATACTGCGGTCTGTGATCTTGGTAGTAACACAAAGCGTTCCATTTGTGTAGTTTATCATCTACAATGTAGTCCCATATTTCTACGGATACCATTGTTCCTTCATCATGTGCGCGCTTTATAAGGAAGCTTAGTTCGCCTTCGTCCGTTATTAGGCGCCGCTGCATATGTTTTTCGCCTTCTTTTGCGCCCTGCGTGAATTTACCTATGACCACCCGCGCTGTGGGGTTGTGCTCTGGGAGCCATTGCGTAAAGGCGCTGTGACAAAGTATGGCTTCATGCGCTGTGTATTTTAAAAGTTTGCGCTCTTCAAAGAACTTCAATAGGGGTATGGGTATCCATTCTTTCTCCTGCAGGTGCTTTCCGTACCACGCATAGATTATTGGATGTAAGTTTTTTGTAAATTTCCAGCTGGTTAACCTTACGAACCCCGTTGCTGGGGCGTCGTAGTGACCATCCAACGCGACACGAAAGAACTGCGAATCTGGATGTCCGTAACGGTCATAATACTCCTTACAATCCCCCAATCCTTTAAAACTTGCGGGGTAACAGTGTTTCGTGTCTAAGGAGACGTATTCGTTTTCGTCATACTCCATGTTCCACAGACCACCGTGACCGTGCTCCACGCACGCTTTAGCTATGTCGGCGAATTCCTTAGGCGTGGACTTCCATCCGTTCCTCTTCTTTGCGGCTAAGAAGTCCAAACTACGAGAGCTAAGGACCTCGTCTGAGAAGTCTTCCCCTAAGGTTTCACAGGCACTTTGAATGCGTTGGTGTTCAATTTCGGGGCGGTAAAGAGTACCATCCTGCGTCATAAACTGACTTCCTTCCGAATCCATCAACCAAACGGAGTTTTCGTGGACTAATTCTACCAACGGAGAAGCTTTATAGACCTTAGTTTCCTTCTTTTTGGGGAACCTAAGTTCTCGCCAAGCGTGTCCATTGTGTTGGTAAACGATTATGGGGGCACCTCTACCTCCGTATTTGTGCGTACCTGGGTAAATGAACCCGTCAGTGATATCTTTTACGTGTATGCGGCGTTCTAAGGCAGTCTCTAACTTCTTGATGTTGTCTATGGTGGCTCCGGCCTTATGTGTGTCTTTTTCCCATTTCCTGATGGCTTCTCTTCTCTTTAAAGTTAACTTACCACCACGGGTGGAGTCCTCAAAGAACTCTTATACTAACTTCGCAACACAGTTACCTGGATGTCGCATTGGTTTGAGCTTCTTAACGTCGGGCTTCTTAATCTCGTACGCACCGTAAATGACCACAGTAACTGGGTAAGCGACCTCGTAAAACATCATGTCAATGCCTACTAACGCTCCCGGGCGCGTATTTTCACTTAAGACAAACAGGTTTTGCTTACCTGATGCCCGAATAGGATTACGGCCCTTTTCGATTATCCACTCGCCGTCTAAATACTTTATAAACGTCAACTCCAAACGGTAGTTACCTTCGGACATCATGTCGATAATTTTTTCTGCTCTTTCTTCGTTCATCGTCTCATCTGTATCTCCCTCCATAAATGTTGTAAAGGCAAAGTCGGCGTCCAGGCGATCCAACACCTGAGTTCTTAGCTTACGCACAGTTTTGTTTCGTATGCTCTTGATGGCGTCCATCTATATCTAAGGAATATCTTAACCTCCGTTTGCGGTACCCAACACAGCAGCAGTAAGGGACTTTTCGCGATACCACCCTGATCGCGCAAGACCTCCTGTAGGGCCTCGTCAAACCCGAAAAAGCCCAGAGGGGGCCGGGGGTCTATTTTGCCTCTGCCGGCGTTTCGCGAGTCCCCCTTACTGCTGCTTCTAGTGGATGGAAAGACTCCTGACGAGGGACGTGTAGAAGTAAGATACAAAGGTACTTGGGGTACAATATGCAATGATGAATGGAACATATGGGATGCTTACGTGGTGTGTCACAAGTTGAATTACTCCAAGGCAGTTACAACAACGACTTCTAGCGTCAAAGGAACTGGTCCTATATGGCTTAAAAGGCTTTATTGCACCGGATCCCAAGAGTCTATTGATCAGTGTCTTCATGCTGGCTGGGGTAACACTGGTGGATGTGATCACAGTCATGATGCTGGAGTGGTATGTGGCAATTTAACACCAGGTACAACTAGATATGTTACAAAACAAGACGTTCATATGATCTTTGTTTATCTTTATTCAGTCATGTCAAGAGAAAATAGTTTAAAATCAACAACTGAAAATTATTGCATTAGTTCCTTGGATTGTGATTAGGATGTTGTTTGTTTATTGTACAATATTTGTTTTAGAGGAGAAAGCTATCAAAGCTCGTTTGGTGGGAGATCAAAACCATACTGGTAAAGTAGAAATCAAGTATCAAGGGACCTGGGGAGTAGTGTGTGATTATTGGTGGAATGCGTGGTGGGATATACGAGACGCTCACGTGATCTGCAGAATGCTTGGCTACAAAGCAGCTGAACACGCAATTTGGAATATTGAAGGAGAGACACCAAGAAGAGGGCTCATGTATGATGTGGGATGCAGAGGTAGAGAAAAGTCGATAGCAGAGTGTGCTCACTCAGGATGGTGGAAGGTCCCTTCATGGTGCTCGAATAAACTTCTTGTTGGTGTGGTTTGTAAGACAAATGAATGTAAGAAAGACAAATCTCTACTTTACTCTAATCATTCAAATATCATCACATCAAAGTCAATCATCTAAATAGTTCATTTTTTGATCAGACAATAGCTTTAGTAAAGCTCTACTTATTCTCTTTCAAACACTTGTCCAAGTGACAGTTGCACAATGACCTCAATGATGTTGATGCAAATCCACAGATCCTCCACCAGTTCAAGTTCGTTTAGCTGGAGGAAGATCAGACACTTCTGGTCGACTTGAAGTCAGGTACCATGGTCAGTGGGGTACTGTATGTGATGATGGATGGGACATGAAAGACGCTGAGGTGGTGTGTCGAATGCTTGGTTACCCTGGAGTACAGGAATACATAACCACCAAATTTACATCCGTCAAGGGTATAATATGGCTGAAATACGTTGGTTGTACAGGAAGAGAAACGTCGATTACAGACTGCAGTCATAATGGATGGGGTAATACAAACTGCTACCATTGGGAAGACGTTGGAGTGACGTGTAAGATGGGTACAACAAAAAAAAAGAAACAGGTGAGTAGGTAAAAATAGAAGTGAAATAAAATAAAGATAAAAAAGAGCACGATCCAGTGGCAGATCCAGGATTTCAAAAAGGGAAGCGGTTCCAAAATGGCCGCCGCGCAGAAAAAGCTAGAGCGCAATAGCTTTTACAAAGGAGGGTTGCTAATTAATTTCATTCCACTGAGTGTAAAGAACACGATCAGCTTCACAAAAGGCTGGAACCGCCTTGCTTGAAACCAACATCTGTTTTATTCATCATATTAGTATAGGACAAGATGCAGTTATTGTCTGCATAAAACGAAGTCTTTGCTGATGAAAAAATAACGTTTTTGTTCTTTAGAAAAATCTTATGTGTTTGATTTACCTTGGTTAATAATGATGGAACATTTTTAAAAAAATTTTTCTTTTTCATCTTCACATAACATAAGCTAACTGGAGAGTAGTATAGGGGATGGGGGTTCCAGCGCAACGACCACCAGAGGATTACCCGTCTAAAGTGAATTCCTCGATTCGTACCGCGATTACCCGCATCCCGTGTTTATGTAGTTAAATATGTTAGTCTATATATGGAGTGCGAAGATTGTAAAGAGTTTGCTTATGATTTCTGTGTTAAGTGCTTGAAACCCAAGTTTGTACCTACTAAGCCAAATAAGTATATTTGTTGTGGTAAGAAAATGCAAATAGAAGACGACACGTCAGCGCAGTGTTACGAATGTGGTAAGAATATTCGTAATGCCGTACCAAATGCTACCAGAGAGCAGTATTATGCCAACGGAGGTCGTAAGAAAACGCCATATAAGAGAATAAAATACTTCAGGGACTGGATGAGTCATATCCAAGGTTATCGACCGGTATATTTAGACAACGAAGTAAAGAAGAAAATCATAGACCACTTAGAAGAGCCAACCCCACAAAGTCTACGGAAGACATTGAAAAAATTAAAACTAGGGAAATATTACAAAGCTATTCCCTATCTTTTGTCTGAGATTACCGGTAAGTCTATTCCTCATGTCCCAGATATGCAAAGGGCCGAGTGGTTATTCTGTCGGCTGGATAAGGATATTCCTTATTACCCTGACGTAATTTACGAAATATTTTACAAAATTGACTCCAACCACCCCCTATTAGAATGGATTCCGAGAAGATGAAATGTGCAGTCGAAATCCACCTACGCTTTTTTCAAAGCAGATGTCTACTGAGCGAGTTTTCTTTGGAGCTCCTCTTTTGCCTCCTGGTAGATCTTTTTGCGAGATTCCTCGGAAAGATCTTTCACGATGGTTTTTTTATTGCCCGACTTTAATTCAGCCGTATTTCTTTTCCTCCGCGAGGATCAAAGAAAACTCCGTGTCGTCTATGCGGCGGTCCCGCAGAGCCTGAGACACCAAGTCGGCGATGGTGTTAGCCTTTGCTCTTGCTAGGGCTATATGAGTGTCGTGCTTGGATATCTTACCGGACAATTGCTTTATAATGCCTGTCGTAACAGCGGAAACGATGCCGCAGACGGCTCCAACGCTAGCCAAAGGAACGCCGACGACTATTCCAGGTCCGGTGAGTGAGGTAGCAACGCCGGTGCCTGTTAGCGCCACGGACATGGAGCCGGAAGTTATCGCGATTTTATGTAATATGCTTCGGGCTCTAGCATACTTTTTTCTAACCTCTTCGTAGTGTTTCGCTTGCCCTTCCAAGTAAGCCAGTATTAAGTTCGCTTTATTAAGCCTGAAATTCTCCGCGTTTAATTCGTTGGGACCCTCTTTGGGAACATCTGGGTACAACTGAGGTGCTGATGGTATAACATCCATTATATATACTAATGTACGACGCTTTTGGGAATGATATTGAGGAGCAGCCACATCACGACAACCGGGATTACTGGAACTGGAGGGCCTTCAGGAAGATGTTTCCGCACGCGGATGCTAGTAAGTTTGAAAGGAGACCCGATGGGATTTACTTCAACGGCTCCAGGATGTACAGCAACGAGGATTTGAAGCCTACGCTGGTGGGGCAAATAGACGATCAACTGAAGCATTCGCCAATGCATAAGCCAACGCCAGCGTCAACGCATGTTGAACCCGGTTGGTCGCAGGAATTATTGCTGGGTACCAGTACTTATCCGATACCCGCGGTTTCATTTGATGAACATCCAAGCTTGGACTTCACGTTGAATATGCGGATTTCTAACGACCATTCCTTTCCGTTAAAGGTGCGAGATATCTTCAAAAACGTGCCCATCGTTCATACCACCGCTAAGGAATCTCATGAATGGTTAAGCGGTCCTAACATGCGTTATTGGCCGCAGCAGTTGAACTTTGCGGTTTGGTGTGCCACTAGCGGCTGCGGTGTGAGTGCGGACTTGATGAAGAATTCAATATTCATGTTTCACTTCCACTTCACGGTTAGAAGAATACTACATGAAATGGGTGTTATTGCGCTGCCGGGAGATGCCACGTTTTATCCAAGAGATAATAAATACAACGTTCCTGCTTACGACCGACTTTGTAAGGAGTTTGGTGCTGTAGGGAAGGATTTCCGATGCACTGCCGGTGCTAACAATGGTTTGGGACATATTTGGGCTTATTGAGGGATTGGTGGACACGAGCTAAGTGATAAGGAAGTCCACGCGTTGAATTTACAATGGACCATGGCTTCCCACCCAGAAACCCATTATCATTTGAAGAATGAGTGGTGGTGGTTGGAGGGTCCAGTTAAGGATACCAAGCAAGTCCGCGATGGACCTCTGTTCAAAGACGAGGGCGGTAAGTATGCAGGGGCCAATCCACTGATTATCAAAATTACCAACGACGAGCAAACGAAGCAATACTTTAATTTCATACCCAAAACGGGTAAAGGACTAACCAAAGCCGGCCTTGCCCGTTTGAACCGCAGCATAGAAGCTTACGTGTATTCTATCCTTGGAGCCCAAGTAAATACCCGATCAAGCATAGTGGGGAATACCGGCGCAGCAGAAGAGACGCGAGCCGAAGCCTTGATCTTATTCGAAAGTTCAATCTTGGAGGGCGACATTAGCAAGGGCGTACAGCGTTACCAACTAGCTATACAAAATTCTAAGGCGAGGTTGGACTATGCAGTAGCTCCGGGTTGTTGGTTAATGCCCAGTAATTTATCTATAAATACTGGCTCTGTAGTAGGATACAACAATAAACTGCAGCGAGCAACCAAAGACATGAAGTTTGGGGCGAATGACGTGAACTCTGACACTCTTAAGAGCATTCCTCACTTCGTGGAGAAGCCAAAAAAGTCACACGAAACGAAGCTGCCCGCAGTTAAGAAACCATCAAAGAAGGTCCTGCCTGCGATACGTGAGGAATATGACCATGACTTATTAAAAGCCGGCTTAGTAGCTGCGAGCATTGGTCTAAGCTATTATATATGGCGATGAATAACCCCTACGTAGCTGGAGTAGATTGTGTCTATACGACTTACACAGGCGAGAAAAAATACACCCAGGCATCTTGGGTTGATGTCACCGGGATGTCTGTAGACTTGAACTACTCAGGAAAGAAGTTAATCCTTTGTAGTATTTGCATTGGCACGAGTAGTCACGCCAACGTGGGCTTTAGGTTCCTGGATGACAATGGCATACTGCAGCCTATGCGTGTGAAGACAAACAACAGGGAGCCTGCGCATTTCTCCGTAGAGCCGCCAACGAATAGCGCCGAAAATCATTCCGTTTGGACTCTTCATATGGTTGCCAACTGCCATGGGAAGGTAAAGCTGCAAATGCGCGTAGATGACACCGGGAGCGTTTGCATAAATAGTATAGAAAATCAGAGAGATACGGTTTATAATCACAAGACCATTAGCACTCTTACGGTAATGAGTCTATAGAAGGGAATTTATTCCCTGAAATATATGAATCCACACGCGAAGGAAGATTGGTTTCTACATTTTTTGGAGGAGAAGGACTACTTAGAACAGCATTGGCATGACACCGGGCTGTGGGTGAAGGTTGGGGGCCTGGGATTGATCATGTGTACCATTTGCGTTTCGACGGGGTATTCGTGTAATGTCGGGTTTAGGATCGTTGATGAGGATGACCACCCATTACTACCCTACAGAAAAAAAGATAACAATAGGAACCCAGCTCATTTCTCGTCGGAGCCCTCACCGTTAAGCACAGAAGACTTAACGCCGGTAACTTTTCACATGATAGCCAATTGCCAATATGCGAAGTTACAAGTTCTTCCCAACGACGTTGCCTACCTTCGGATAAATGCCGCCCCGTCAAAAGATCCTCCAACGAATGCTGTTTGGAATCATAAGACCATTTCTACTATGACCGCCATACCGCTAGTTCCGCATTATCAAGGCGGCGCGAATACTATCTTTACTTATTCCCAGTCGAGGATGCCTCGGATGCCTGACGATGATAAGCCACCAGTAATACACAAGGATAAGATCAGCCCCTCATCTTCTTCAGGAGTACCACTCCAATAGCTACGACTAATATCCAAATGTTATTCCCCACAAACTTTAGCAGTTCTCCGCCGGCCCTAAGTGCCAAGGAAACAACCGAACCCAGCAGCCCAGGAAGACCGGCTGCCATCTTTTTTCCCAAGTCCGTCAGCCCATTGCCTAATTTCTTTACGCCCGCGCCTGTAGCCTTAAGCGCGGACAAGATCACGCCTACTACGGTGCTAATAGCAACCGCAAATGCCAGTGGAACGCCATACTTCAAAAGGGCTCTTTTTACCTTTTCCTTGGTGGTAAGTCCCAACTCCCTTTCCAGGTTTTTCCTTTTGCGCTTGTAATTCCGCGACTCTTTCCTGAAGGGCTTCTAATTCCCTTTGTGCTGCCTCCCTTTCCTCTTCGGGACGAGTTAGGTCCGCAATTATTTCCTGCTTTTCGGATATGTTTTTTTCCAGGTCTTCGATGGCCTGAGTTCTTTGCTGGATTTGCTCTTCTTTAATGTTGATTTCGGCAACCAACTGCCGCCGCTCCACCAAAGAACCCTCTATGGTGGTTTGCAAGTTCCTAGCTTCTTCCTTGCTTATGTCTAGGTCTTGCAGGGCAAATTCGAAGGCCTTTTGGGCTTGGTCCCTATCGCGTAGGGCTTTGTCTGTTCGTTCTCTCATTTCTATTATTCTTTGGTTTTTATCGTTAAGTTCTCTCTTTTGAGAATCGAGAAGTAGTCGGTTTTGTCTCATGTAATCGGCTTCCCTTTCCTCCAACGTTTCTTGTAGTCCCTCGACGCGCTTTTCTAGCGCGACCTTTTCATTCAGGGTTTCCAACCTTTCTAACATGCTTCTAGTGGCACGCTGGAAGCCTTTTAATCTTGAGACGTCACCCCTAACGTCACCATTCTCATCAAAGAGGGGTTGTGGTTTCGTCCAGCGGTCTTTGTCAGGAAATCTTAGGTCTTGAACGCTTATGAGGACTTTGTTTCCGCGTTCTGTGAGCCTTACGTCGTCAGCATCGAAACGGGAATAACGCTGCGTTAGCTCTTGCATTGCCCACTCTACGGTTTCCCGCGCGGCTGCTTCCGGCTCGCCCATGTTTTGAAGCTCTATGTGCTCACGCGGAAACGTGTACTCGCGTGCTTTGGGATGTCTTAAGGCCTTTGCAATCCTATCCCTTAGGGAATCGTCGACTTGTTGGGTGGGAAGCAGCGGTTCTTCATCACCGTCGTTAATGTCAGCCTGACCTTCCTCAGTGGTGGGATCGAAGTCTGGATCCGTTCCTTCTACTTCCATTATATATGATAAGCTCAAAGTTAAATCCCAACGTATTACCTAAGCAGGTTGGCGGGCTGAAAGCGGAACGCACCTTTCACCGGGTCACATTCACACCTTCTAGCGCAAAGCCAGGAGAAACCTTGTACGTAGGCGTGCCCCGTCTAACGGATAACCTAGTCTTAGTTCCTGGCACCTTGGCTTTGAGGTTTGACCTAGCGGTACAGTCAAGCCCCACAGATGAAAGGATTATCGTTAACAACGTGGGTCGCAACATTGTTTCTAAGATGCGCGTAAAGTTCGCCGGGGAATCCTTGCTGGACTTAAATAGGTACGATCTGTATACCACGTACAAAGACTTATGGTTGACGGCCTTTGACAGCGCGCAAAGGATAGAACAAGGAATTGGTAGTGTCATTCTACGTAAGGTCCGCACACCTACGAAAACGCAACCTACTGACGGCAGCGGAGAAACCGCAGTGGCAGACGCAAAGCGAATAAAGACAGCCTATGGTAGCAAGTATGTCATACCACCTGGACTTTGAAGTGATTACGAATCACGGTGTGTATTACCCAAGACAGTTATCCGAGCTACAGTTTGAAGTAACTTTAGCAGATGCTAATAACATCATTGGTGGGCTGACCACTGCACTTACCAAAACAACCCCATACTCTATTACCAACTTAGAGCTACAGTACGAAACGGTGTACAGCGAAGAGCTGGCCCGTAGCGCTGGCATGGAATACAGCTCCGGAAAGGCATTCCTTTACGACCACGTAGTGATGTATAAGACATTTAGCTTCTTGGATAAGACGGATGAGGTTATCAACCAAAGCATTAACCTCCCGCGAAGAAGTCTCACGGGGTTAATGCTGGTGTTTGCTAAACCCTACGAGGCCGGTAAGCGCGACTCCGAAGCCTTTCATAACCCCAACATTACTAACGTCGGCGTGAATATCAACGGAGTCCCAAACAAGGTTTACTCCCAGGGGATAAAGCCCGCAGACGTGTACAGGGAGGCAAAGCGTAAGTTTGGCGACCAAATTAGCCCTGAGGAATTCTTTAATGATAAGTACGCGCTGTGGATTGATATGCGCACCATCAACGACGAATCTATGCATGGTCAGGGCTTACGTCTAGTAAATACGCAGGATGGCATAACATTGGAGATCAAGCGCACCAAAAACGCCAGTGCGGGCGACGGTGATAAGATAAACTGCTACGTTTTCGTCGTGTCTGACGCGCAACTGAGCGTAGAAATGAATCAGCTAAAGAGCGTTGCCTATTGATCCACTCGCTCATCCTTTTGATAAAAAATATCGTTGGTATATAATGCTTCGCGTATTCGAAAACAACGAAACCAAACTGCAATGCATAGTGCAAGGCGATAAACTATACTTCAAAGCAAAGGAAGTGGCGGCTGCGTTGGGTTACGAACGCCCAAAAGATGCAATTAAGGTGCATGTTCGTGAAAAGTATAAGGTAAAGCTTAGCGAACTTAGAGTGGAGGTGAATCGCCTCCCCTCGTATTCACAGCCTAATTCCCTGTACGTAACCGAATCTGGGTTGTATCAACTAATATTTAGCTCTAAGATGCCAACGGCAGAGACATTCCAGGATTGGGTCCTCGAGGACGTTCTTCCCGCATTGAGAAAGACAGGTAAGTATGAAATAGAAAGGCGGTTCGATAGTCCTAACAAGTTAGTCTTCAAAATGGAATATGAGTTTGACCTGCATAAGAAAGTCGTGGACTACATACGCCGCTTCTACCCACAGATGCTCATAGCGCCCGGCTTAGGGGAATTGCAGGATTCTGACAGCAAATGTATAAAATGCTGGCAGAAGGGTTATCAAAGGGGTCAACCCGACCTCTTAATACTGAACGCGCATTTAAGGTATGAAGGGCTTTGCATCGAATTAAAGACGCCGAAAGGAAATGGCATACTCTCCGCAGACCAACGCAAGATAATTTCGCAGTATGACGCGAATGGTTACCTGACCATGGTTAGCAACGATTATGACGTCATCTGTCGTGCCCTTAGCAACTACGCGGAAGGCATCCGTATTCCCTGTCGGTGGTGCTGCAAACGCTTCAAGACTACGGAGACAAGGGCAACGCATTTAAGAATATTTCATAGATATAATGATCGTCAACCAAATACACTGGCGTGACCTGATTTGTGGTAAAGCATACGAAATAAAAAATTACGTCGTCTTCAAAGACATCGACCGTTTACGGTTAGTCCTCAAAGACTTAGAAGGCAAGGAATATTCCCTTTGGGCGCCGGATTGCGTGCGGTACGTAATTCAGGGCGAGGAATTCACCCACTTACGCAGCTATGGTAAGGTAAATGGCCGATGGAAGTTTGACATTGATAGAAGAGTCACTCCATCTCCTCTTTGTAGTTAAGCGCGTCTGCTAAAGTCCGCTGCGCTTTAGGATCCGCGGAGCACTAATGCCCCACAAAGGATCCTTCGGAGAATACCCTGTCGCAATGAAGGTAGGTGTATTTTTTACGCGGTTTGGGGGTCGGAATGCAATCGGCTGGTGGTTCACACGTAATACAGTCCATATATTGAAAGGGCGATTAGGAATCCTCCAAAGAATGCCATGAAGTAGGCTACCATATACTTAGGGGACTCTGCAAGGCCCCTTCAAAGGGGTTCTTATTTTTATTTATTATTATTAAATATCCTTAATTATTCTTAATAATAATAAATAAAAATAAGAATGGGATTTGAGACTCTTTGCGCAAACCCTACCTACTATCCTAAGCCGCCTACTAATCCTTACGGGCTTTCCACATATACTTAACAAAGATTTAACCTTATTGTCAACATTCTAAGACACTCTTTGAAATAGTTTCCAGGCATCCTTAACAAAGATTTAACCTAAACGTCAACATTCTGAGACACTCTTTGAAATAGTATCCGGGGCAAAAGAGTCCATTAAGGACTTTATGCGGTATCCCATATAAGGGTTATTAAATCCTTATTATATATGGAGTGTGAGCGGTGTAACAAGGAGTTCAGCAGCAAGCAAATGTTAAAATACCACCTGGAAAAGAAGGTATGCGCTAAGAAGGCACGCGAAAGGCGTTGTAAGGAGTGTAATCGCCTCTTTAGCAGCGCGCAGATGTTGGATTACCACGTTGATAACCGCGTTTGCCTAAAGAACGTATGTGAGCGCTGCGAGGAGGACAAGAACGACGAATGGCATCGACATCGATGCCGCGGTAATTACGACCTGCTGAGCGTGGCTTGCGAGGAGCACGGCGACGTTGCTGCACGATGTTGTCCAAAGGAAACCCAAAGGAAGTTAACGCGCCGGAAGAAGGAAATTGACCAGCGCTTTGCGGAGTTTGACTGCGTCGAAGGCGTAAGGTGGGAGGATAGAGAATATTGGGAGGCAACTTGTGAGCGCTGCGGCTGTCAAAGAAGTGACCAACATGTTTGGCAGTGCCTCTACGACGGCCAAGGCGGTTTCAAGGAGTACTTAGATCGCTTCGAAGCTTGGCATGCCGGCAATGAGGCGGCAAGGAAAGCCCGTAATGATTAGTAGGCGGCTTAAGATAGTAGGTAGGGTTTGCGCAAAGAGTCTCAAATCCCATTCTTATTTTTATTTATTATTAAGAATAATGAATAATAATAAATAAAAATAAGACCCCTTTGAAGGGCACGTCTTAACAAAGATTTAACCTAAGCGTCAACATTCTGAGGCATTTTTTGGAATAGTTTCCACATATACTTAACAAAGATTTAACCTTATTGTCAACATTCTGAGACACTCTTTGAAATAGTTTCCAGGCATCCTTAACAAAGATTTAACCTTATTGTCAACATTCTACAGGGGATATCGCATGAAGTCCTTAACGGACTCCTTAGCCCACGTTGCCATAGTTATCAGCGCACCAAACCGTTCTGCACGCTTCAGACCGCACATTTCATCGTACAACTCCTGCACGCGCTCTTTCAACCGATCGATCTCCTCCCTTTGCATTTCTATGGTGTCTCTCTTATCTTTTGCGTCGGCGACAATTCTTTGCACTGCTTCCACTGGGTCCATCGTATATATAATGGATCCGAACCATATTCCCTGCAATGCTCTGATAGTAGGACCCACCGGCTGCGGAAAGACCCAATTCGTAGTGAAGCAGCTATTAGGACCCTTTAGATACCGCTTCGACTACATAGTGCTACTTTGTCCCACCTACGTGAATAACCACACCTGGACGGGCATAGGAGTGAAAGATGACGACTTCTTTGTGGACATACTGGATCCTAACGAGTTATCCATCCATCTTAAGTTCTGGCATAAGCAATTCCCTAAAGATACGCAAACCTTGCTCATACTGGATGACATCGCCTGCGGGGACGACGTAAAAAGACGCACCTCCGAATTAGTGAAGCTCGCTTTCAGCGGCAGACACGACAATATTAGCGTTTGGTTGCTCTCGCAGCAGCTTACCAGCGTCTCTAGCCCTTCAGGGAAAACATAGGTTCACTTGTCGTATTTTATACTCCAAGTAAGCCAGACCTGGAAACCATCTTAAGCGACTACGGCGGCGAGATATCCAAGGAACAGTTGCACGAATACATGCGGCATTTAAAGACGCACCAACATTCCAAGATGATCTTCTCTTTGAGGTTTCCGTATTCCATAAAGATCTGCGATCTTTAAAGTCTTTGAGTCCTAATGTATATGGACATTGAGCAGCTCTTAGATGAAGTCCCCACGCAGTTAGATGAAAGTAACCTCAAGGAACAACTCAACATCCTTGTGTCTTCTGGGAAGTGTAAAGAAATGATAGGCAAGGAACTTACCCATGAGCAGGTTAATAAGTTGTCGGAAGAGGAAGTCAAGAAGTTCCATAAGAGGTATGAGGCTGCCCTTGCAAGTAAGACCACGGACGCCGTAGCAGACTCCGCTATCCGACTTGCCACTAAATTGCTTGGACTTGCACTGCCCATAGACGACGTGGAGCAACTGCGGAAGGACATAAGCGAGGACTATGTTATCGCCCAAGAACTTAAGATAACCTGTGGGTGGTTGTCTTTGAAGTGCGGTAAGTTAATGGCAGTCGCCTCTGCGGCACTTCACGTAGCACAGCACGTCGACTTGAAGGAGGTACTGGTGTCTTGGAAGGATTTCAAGAAGGACAGAGAAGTCGAAAAGGTCTTCCAGGCGGCACTTGCTGAGGTACCTGATCAAGTCGCCTCAAGTACTTAGTCAAGTCGTTGTCAAGTCACCTCAAGTACTTAGTCAAGTCGTTGTCAAGTCACCTCAAGTACTTAGTCAAGTCGTTGTCAAGTTACTTGTCAAGTCCTTCAAGTCCCTTAATATAAGATGAGTGGCACCGAAGAACAACCACCCGTAGAAGATACCAAGATTACCAAGGCTAAATCTCCGGGCAGAGTCGCTGCTGGAAAGAAGCTCGCGGAGTTGAATAAAAAGAACAAAGCAAAGAAAGAAGAAAAGGTGGAGGAAAAAGAAGAGGAATCCTTTATTAATCCGGGATACGTCATTGGCGCGTTAGGAGTCGCTATAGCAGCAGGCAGCCTCTACTTACAATGGCGGGCTACGAAGCCAAAAGTAAAGTGGGAGGCCGCAACATATCACGCACCTGTGGAACCGGCTGTTAGAAAAAGTAAGATCCCTGAAATGGAGTAGATTTATCACCCGCGGCGACCTAGATTTTCCTTCTCGCTTTGTAATATAATGTCGACCGCGTTGTTGAAAACTGTTGAAGAAGCAGCTATCATTACTTCCATCGTTGCGGGTATTGGTTGGGTGGGTAAGAAAGTGCTCAAAGAAGACTTTACTGAAGACCCAAGCAAGAGCTTCGCTAATTTTGCTAAAATGACCGCTGCCGTAGGCGGGGCTATCATGGTAAAGGATTACCTACGGAAGGAAAAGTACCTGCCTACGGTGTGATTTTCTAATATATAATGGCTAGCGTAGTCGTAGGCGGAGTCATTGCAGCTTTAGCATTCACTGGAGCTAATTATGGTGGTCAGTATTTAGATAGATTAGTTAGAGGCGACAAAAGCGGAGATTTAGGCCGCCGAAAGGAAGAGACACGACTTAGCGCTGGAGAAATATCAGCGAGACGTGGCGGCTTGGAATGAAAAAAGACAAGCTTACAGGGATTGGTTGGATAAGAACTACCAAGACAAGATGCAGGCGGATAAGAACTTCGAAAACACAGACTACGCCTTCAAACTTTATGCGCAAGCACACCCCGCGGCATTAACGGGGTTAAGAAAGCCTCAGTTCAAGAATTACTACCAGCCTTCTAAGAAACGAAAAGATAGCGAGTTGGTCTTCGTAGGAGTCGCAGGGCTGGCAGGAGGCGTAGCTTTGGCGTATCTGCTCTGAGCGCAGCTCAGATCACTAGAAGGGGACTTGTCCCCTGTAATATATGATCGTCTTTTTGGAAAGCGACAAGAATAACTTTACCACTTATTGGAATCCCCCCATTAAAGCCCATAAGGTTAGGCTGGTTAGTTGCTCTTTGTACAATTCTTGGTATAATTTAGTCAATGCCTTGGTCACTGAGCATAAAGGCGGCGGCAATTATCAAGGCGTATTGCTGCCCGATGGACATTACACACCAATCACCCTTGCTAAGGAATTAGCAAAACACGGTTATACTCTCACCACGGGATTGCCGCACGAAGTGACCTTCAAACATAATATGCCAAACTATTCAGTAACTTTTGGAAAGTCTGACCCATTGGGATCTTTATTATGTGCCTCGGGCAAAACAATTACCGACACAGCCATACCCGTGAAATGGAAAGTCGCATCCTCTTACGAAGTCTATTGCGACTTGGTTCATAGTTACAACAATGGAGGAAAGTCTTCTCTTATGTCCAAGTTTCTACCTCAGGGTAATCCATTTGACCTGGTAGAATACGCGCCCATTTCTTTGAGCTATGACTTGTCTAATTTGGTAGAAAGCATAAACATCACCATTAAGGTGGACGGAAAGACGGTGGATTTTAACGGACGCAAGATCAATCTCGTCCTGGAATTCATATAATGGGCCGCGTAGAGGACAAACTCAAAAGGATTTACTATGGGCCTGAAGGCTATTGGAAAGGAGCGTCGGCCATCAAGAAACTCGCGACCGCGGCCAGGGTATCAGATGAAACGGCCAAGAACTGGCTAAGAAAACAAACCCTTTGGCAGGTCTATCTTCTCGTGCCTAAGTACATTCCCAGGCCCAGCTTCACGGTAAATACCCCCAATGAAGTTCATCAGGCGGATTTGCTTTTCTTACCGCATGACAAGGTGAGAAGGAAGACCTATAGATACGCTTTGACCGTAGTTGATATCGCAAGCAGATACAAGGACGCCGAACCCATAACCAGTAAGGATTCTGGGGAAGTCGCAGAAGCCCTAGGTAGGATTTATAAGCGCGTCTTGAAATGGCCTAAGCTGCTGCAAGTGGATGCGGGGACAGAGTTCATAGGCGTGGTTACCAAGACCCTGAAAGACCACAGCACCAAGATCAGGAGAGCTGAAGCTGAGTACCACAGGGGTCAGAGCATTGTCGAAAGATTCAATAAGACCCTGGCCGAGCGCCTCTTTGGGTACCAGTATTGGAAAGAGCTGGAAGATCCCTCCAAACGCAACAGGGAATGGACCCAGAGGCTCCCCCAGGTCGTCGCGGCTTTGAACAACGAGGCGGCCAGGGCTACGGGAATGAAACCCAAGGATGCTATAAAAAAGAAACACGTGGAACATAAGTCCTTCGTCAGAAGTTCGAGGGCAGTCTTCCCTCAGGAAAAGAGATTAGGTGATGTCACGGTTCGATATCTCTATGAGCCGGGTGAATTAGAAGGAGGATCCAAAAGAGCTACGGATCCCAATTGGTCTTTGGAAACTTACCAGATCCGAAGTGCGATAGCTAAGAAGGGTCAGCCCATCTTGTATTATCTTCATGATGGTCCCACTCGTGGGTTCGTCAAAGAAGAACTGCTTATCGTGTGATGTCCGAATGCTATCGTATGGATACCATCATCACACATCCACCTCTTACCGTCAAATGCAGACAGTGACACCTTCTCCTGTGTAACGTTGTGTATTTGATGTCCGTAGCTGCGCAGGCTGTTCATTTTATGTCGCTGTTCCTTACGCGTACGCAGGACCTTCAAGTAGGAATCGTGGGTTAAGTCCTTCTTAACCACGTATTTTTTTACGCCTTTAGCTTGCTTTTCTACACCGTCCAGCTTTAGCACGCTGTACATCTTGGCTTTCAGGCCCACGTATTCCACAATGGGTTTTCCTTTCATCTCATCCTTCAATTTTACCGATTACTTTCTTGTTTTTAGGGGAGTAAAGAAAGTGGTCGCGTGGGTAATCGCTGGTGTCGTATTCATCGATGTCGGGAACACAGTCTTCGTAAATGTCTTCCGTCTGCACCTCTAGTATCAAGGAATCGGTGTCGGTGTATAAAAGGCGGCACTTATCACCGTATTTCGGTTTTAGCTTGTCGTAGTAAAACTCATACATGAGCAGCTTTGATAGGTCTAACACTGTAAACCCCGTGTATACGGGTTTATTCAGGAATAGATTCGCTTTCTTCATGTGAATCACGTAGAAGTTTAACATTTCTACGTATCTAACGAATCCAGGCTGTGACACGTATGCTTCTGCTTCCTCTCTGGTGCTGGCTATCTTTATGCTTACGCGCTTGCGGCTGTTCTCCATCGTCTTACCAAATACGCTATTGTTCATTAGTTTAAACAGGTTCTTTTCGAAGTCATTCTTTGCCTGCGTACGCTTTTGTGTGTTAAAGTCAATGCAGGAGCGCATCCATGGTTCCTGCGTGAACTTCAAAACGCGGTGGATCTTCTTCACGCGTAAGCCGTGGCGCACATAGAACTGCAGGTTGCGGTAATGCACCACGTACTTCTTCTTGTCCATCAGGTTCATCGTTAGCTTCCTGTATGGCTTGTATCCGGGACACATTTGCTTTTGCAGCGGACTCAGCTGCTTAAATGGTATCTCTATCGCTTCTGGTGCTAACGGGAACTCATCGTGTGCGTCGTGCAAATGCTCTGGGTACTCCAGGTCCACCTCCAGCACGTAACCTTAGTCGTCTTCTTTACCTACGTTTAGGTAAAACTCTATGGGCTTTATGTTGTCCCATTCAAAGTCGCGTACAGGTAAGTACTGCGACATTGCCCAACCGTAGAGGTTGTTTGCGTCTAAGTAGAAGATGTATGTGGTTGGCTTCTCCGGGTCGTGCTCTACCAGGGGATTGTTTGCGCGGGCGTAACGTCTGCTGGGTCCGCAAACACCGCCGCGGATACCGTCTTCCATAAAGCGGTACATGTCGTATTCCGTTAGGAGATCCAGTTGCGCGTTTGTCTTCTTTAGCAGCGCACTCCAACTAAGCCCAGGAGCCGTGTAGAAGTTCGCTGGATCCAACCTCGTAGTATTCCATTGCCATCTTTCGAAAGCTTTGGAAAACATCTGCGAGCAGCACTACGTCTGAACGTAGGTAGATGTCGTGGTATTCTCCCATATTCTCACAGGAGTACTTTTCCCACACATCTAACGCATGCTGGTACTCCTCATCCTTTATACCAGACTCGTTTAGGGTGCTGTAGAATCTCTCTTTGGGTGGTAGGGGTTCCTTGAATCGATCCCAGGAGTCCATGTATTCGTATGGGTAGACTCCTTTCCTTTCCGCGCCGTATTGACTGGAAATGGGGAACTCCGTGTTATACCTTACTAAGTTTGCTAAAGAGTCCGCCATGAACTGCTGCGAATCTAAGAACTTTAGCTTGCCTACGGTTACGGACATGTACCTTTCTTTGTTGTTGGGTATGCACTTTACTTCGGAGCCGTCTGTTCCTTGTAAGAGTAAGTGACTGTCGTAACCCCTTAAATTGTGAAAGAATACGGGTATTTCCATTTCTGGATCTACTTTGAAGTTTATATTACATTTCCAATGAGCCGCACCTCTGTATTTACCCGTGATGTGGCAGTGATCTCTAACCTTATCCACATAGAAATCCTCAACGAATGCTTTATGACAATGAATGCAGTGGGTGGAAGGCTTGTTGGGCTTTTCCCCCTTCCTTGCATACCTGCCACATTTGAAATGAGCTTCTCCTAGATACTTTCCATCTTCGTCCCACGCTTTCTTGGCTCGTCTTCCAAACTGGAGAAGCGTATGTTGGCAAATGTGACATTTCTTTGCCTTGGTAAAAGCCTCCTGGTTCTCTTTGGTAAATACCATCTTCTTTGGGCGTCTTAATTGTTCTCTTATCTCTTCCTCCTCTTCTCGCAATGCTTCTAGAAACTCATTAGCTGCGTTCTTACCTCGGTAAATCACAGGAGGGTCGGCCTTACCATCTGATCTGACTACTATGTAACCAAAGGAGCAGATCTCGTGTAATCCCACCTTATTCGTGGCACCACTTTTCTGCTCTTCCTTAGTTATCAACGCTTCAAAGTCTGCATATATCACGTAAGGCACCTGCATCTGCTTTTGATGGTCTGAGTAGGATAGGTTTTTATCTGTGGGCATCTGGACCCGTTGCGCCACTTCTTCGACTCCGCGACATATTTCGTAGTGATCCTTTAGAGCTTTAACGCTGGTAAAGGATAACAAACAACAGTCGCAGAAGTATTTCTTGCCTTTGTGTTTGGTGTGTCTGTAAAATAGTCTGCTAACATGTTTGACCCACGAATAATGTCCGCCGTGGTAGAAGAGGTGTATTCGTTCTCCTTTACTCTTTGACAGCACTAGTGGCACTATCGTTTGGTCTCTGACTCCGTAAACGTTAATGGCTAAGTCATTTTCCTGCTCGAATATCGGTATGTCTGTCAGCTGCATTGGGAACTCTACGCCATCCCACTCCAAATCGTCTGTTGGGTACTTGCTTGGTCTACATGGATCCTTATCTACTGGATACAGTGCGGATCGTATTGCCCACATAAAGCAGCGATTGTCGTCATTCTTTACGTTGACTATGGCTTTCTTCCTTTCTACCCACGTTGGTAGGGGGACGTAACTTCCTCCTCGTATTGGCACGTACCTTGCCATGCTAACCTCCATACCTTCTACCTCCTCCACTGTCCAACCTGATCCTTCTTTCGTGTAGTTAGACAGCGACTCCATTATTGCTTCTAAGGCTTCGCTGAGTGACCTATCCAGATTCGTGGACGTCTAATATAACCAGTGACTTTGATCGCAGCATTGCTGTCGTCGTTACCTCATCCTTTGATAAACTTACTTCTACCATTATACTCGCTTTCAGGGCTCCTAATTCTTCTATACCTTTTCGAAGCGTTCTCTTGACCTTCCTTTCTGACTGACGCCAAAACTGTCTAACGTCAATCTCACCGTTACCGGGTATTGACACCGTTTCGAAATTGCTTTGGGATTCCATCTATATAATAGGAAATATCTTATACCTAATTCCGGACCCTTTTCAGATCGTCGTAGTCATACTCACAATCCTGACAATGCCAAAACAATTTAACCTTAGTCTCAAACTTCTTACCACATCTACAATCATAGCTGCTCATACATTTCGTCTTCATCTTCAAATGCTTCTTCAAGTCCACTTCTTTCTTAAAAGTTCTCTTACAATCTTCGCACTCCATATATAGACTAACATATTTAACTACATAAACACGGGATGCGGGTAATCGCGGTACGAATCGAGGAATTCACTTTAGACGGGTAATCCTCTGGTGGTCGTTGCGCTGGAACCCCCATCCCCTATACTACTCTGGAGAGCCTGGCTGCGGTAATTTTACACCGAAAGAGAATTGCTCAAAAGAAGATGATGGTAAGAAAAACATATACAAAACATGTACATAGATATAACCAAGCATACTAAAAGATTCTATCATAATCAGTTACCTCTTTACAAGAGTCTAAAGAATCTAGAATCTATAGGCTTTTGTCATAATTCTGATGTTCAAATATTTTGATGTCAGAATTTCGTATGCAGTTAAGAAATCTTGAAAGATTCAAGATATCTTAGCTTTGATGGGTTGCTATGGCTACTAGTGGAGACAAGAGGCGATTTGTTTAGCTAGTTAGACATAGTTATATCGATTCGGTAATCAATGATTTACGAGTAAGCTGTAGAATGTATTGATAACGTGCCAAAGTGGCGTAGAATGATGTGATGGTCCCCGAGGCTGTAGCAGACATTAATGGCTATGGATAGTTAATTGGGTGAGTACTGAAACACTTTTGTTAACACATGCATTTGGGAAGGCACGTTTTATAATGGGGGAGAGCGGGATGCAAGATTCGCAGTAAATTTTTTTTAGATGATTGTAGCCCTCGCCTTTTATTCAGTAAGAAATATGTGACCCTTTTATAGAGTTAACAAGGAAAAATATTTCGTCAGAAAATAAAAATGTTTGACATGACAAAAAATTTTTTTTTTTACTATTGACTCTCCCATCTAAAGCCCAAGCCCTCCCCCTATGAAAAAACGTATCTTTCATCTTCAGTCTTCTCATTTATACCTTTGTGTGTTGGTTGTCCTATTGATTGATTGCTTCATTCATTAAACAGATTTAACCCTCCACTTCTTTCTTCTTCTTTTTTTTTTTTCTCTCCCTCACACCCATTCGTTCTTTTATTTCATTTTTCATTCATTTATTCACTCGTTTGCTTTTTTTATTCACCCATCCACTTCTTATTTCGCTTTGTTTTTGCATTCGTTTCTTTTTCCACACAGGAAGCCCATCAGTGTAAAGACAACAGTGATGAACTACTAAACCCAAGGTAATAATAATAATTAACACATTTCAGCAATAATTCAATGACCTACGTACATAACTGACATTTGCTTTTCTTTGTCTTAGATGATGACGTCGCAACAGTCGAAATACGTCACCAAAGTGTCCTCAAAATGATGTAAACAGACAGACAGACAGATAAACCTAAAACTAAATAAGCATATTTAAATAGTTAGTTAAGCATCAAAAGTTAATCTTTAAATGTATATATTACTGAAGTATATAATTATAGATGTGAATATGAATATAAATCAACAACTACAATTTTATGTACCAATGAAGACACATATAAATACCAAAATAGATAAATATAAACACCAAAGAATTTCACTCCATTTCCCCTACCCCTCCTTCCTCCATAGACAAACTTGCACCCCCTCCCTCTCCGCCATCCTCGACGAGGAGGACTGTTCAGGACTTTCTCTCCCCCACCCCTCCCCTTGACTACTGAAATATGTTGATATGTAATGGTGGTGTATATTGTACTTATTTCTGTATAATCTCCCCTACCCCTCCATAGACAGACTTGTACTCCTCTGTCAACCATGACGAGGACTACTGTTCAAGACTTTCTCCCTCCCCCTCCCCATGATTACTGATATATGCTGATATGTAATGGTGGTGTATATTGTACCTATTTCTGTATAAAATCCCCTACCCGTCCATAGACACAGACTTGCACCCGTTCACCATCCATGACGAGGACTGTTCAGGACTTTCTCCCCTCCCCCATCCCCATCACTACTGATATATGCTGATATGTAATGGTGGTGTATATTGCATCTATTTCTGTATAATCTCCCCTACCCCTACATAGACACAGACTTGTACTCTTCCACCATCCATGACGAGGACTGTTCAGGACTTTCTCACTCCCCCCTCCCCATGACTACTGATATTGCAAGATATTGGGTATTTCGACTGATATCTGTATTAAATGTTCCCTTAGGAAACATGTTCTGAAGCAGAAGGATAACGCTAACGTTTCTATGACGGCCCTGGGTAAATAATGGAGCTACAACAGGTGTTACTGCATTGGGGTCCCTGTGGGTTCGTTGGTTCTCTGTGGTCTGTGGCACGCATGCGTAGCAAGTAGAGCGAAAAGGCGGCCACGAGGCCACAGAGTTTTTCACCTTTGAAGATCCCTTTAAAGATCCCCTTTTTTGAGAGATTTTTTGGAAGACTTTTACGGGAATTTAAACTCTATTCAGTGTTATAAGGCTTTTTATGTTCTGGTATCTTACGTTTTCGTCAACGAGTTGTAAACGCCTCATTTTATCGTGATTAAAGTTGTTGTTATGTCTATCGCTTCGGCCATCAGATCATCTAGTATGATTATGTTGTTGTACTTGGTATTAATCTCATTTAAATCCTCAGAAAGCTCAGGAAGACCCCGTCCCAATCAAATCCTTTTTCCCAACGAGTCTTTTAAAGTGCTGTAACTATCTTGCCATTGATTATAGCACAATAGGATGCGGATATTTTTCTGCTCTTCACACACGATACGATTCTTTTCTAAGTATCTGTTGGACGAAATAGGTTTTACCGCCAGTCCACTCTCGCTACCACAAAAAGAAGAGCTCAAACGTCTGTTTTCTAATGGTAGCCGATAGCCTGATAGCCAATAGCCGATGGCCGATCGACCCCACATCGACCTCTCATCGACCCCACATCGACCTACAAGCATAAAAGAGACTGTCCTGTCTGTAACAAGCCTAATCTTAAGTTTATGAGGTTCGTTTACGTCAAGTACATAACCTTTATGGGAATGAAAGGAAAAAGTGGTTAGGAAGGGCATGCTTCTCAGCACCACAAAACCACAAGTCGAGCTTACTACCAGCACGGCCAGCAAGTAGTCTAAAAGAAATCAGATGCGTTCGAAAGATAACAAACTTCATATAGTCAAATAATTAAGGTCTTGATTAATGTTGAAAGAGCAAATAAAAAATGAGGTCTTACGTGCCATCCATAAGTCGAGCATTAAAGAATCCTAGTCAACCACAATACACTGCGCGACTATGTTATAGTTTACATTGTTTGTCTGCATCGCTCTCGAAGTACTTCCAAGCTCTTTGATATGAAGCAAAAATTTTGCATCATTGTAAATGTGCTCAAAAGTTTACCAAAGTTTTCTTACTTTCATTCCATAGCAAATAGTTAGCTGTATTTTTTAGAGAGATCCTAATTGTAACATTATGACTTTTCGGTCGTTCATCTGGTAGCCATAGCAACTTTTGAAATCTCACGGAAAACATAATGTGGCCGTAAATAATGTGGTCGTAAATCATCCAGCAGGAATAACAAGACCGATATGATAAAACTGCATTCTAAAACTTGACCTTCAAATTAAAACCGCCATTTTACCTGGCAGAGAAAATGGCGCATTGCATACCAATATTTATGGTTGTATATTAACAACTTGAACATTTTGGCTCAAATTTGCCGCTACCATGAAACATTCGGTGAGTCTTTGAATTGAGTGCAACGTAGATTTGAAGTTTTTATCCAAATACGTGTTTTCATTATGAATTTACCATCATTTTTTTTTAAAAAATTGCTACATTGACAACTTATCTAATTCTTTAAAAATTATTGAAATAGAAAATTAGGGCCAACGATTTTGTTCAACCAACCTCGACTTGCAAATTCGTAATGGTGTAATGCTTTGCAATAACATTATTTCTTTATAATGTTTGCGTATGAAAATACTTTTCTGAATCTATGCAGTTGGCTGATGTATGCGGATGACACCGTGTTATTCTATTCAAGCAAGGATGTGCATGAAATTGAAACAGTCCTAACTAAAGAACTTGGATTGGTGAGCTCCTGGCTGATAAATAACAGTCTATTTCTTCACAAAGATAAGACTGAGAGTGTTCTGTTTGGTACCGGAGCCAGGCTGTCTAATGTAACCGGCTTTGATGTGTCAATAAATGACCATCTTATCAAGCGTAAATCACAGTACACCTATCTTGGTGTTGTCTTGGGAGAGACATTGTCTTTTAATGAACATGTTAAATATGTGTTAAGTAAGGCAAGAAAAAGACTCGGCATATTAGGCCGTATTAGAGATAATTTGTCTATGAACACTGCTAACACGATATATAAGTCTTTTATATTACCTGTTCTGGACTACTGTGATACAGTCTGGAATTGCTGCGGGAAAGTTAATGCTGACTTGCTAGAAAGATTGCAAAGGAGGGCAGCGCGCGTTATTATGAAGAAATTTAGCAGTGATGAAGCCTTAAAATCACTTAGTTATGACACATTGCAAATTAGACGAGATAAACATGTCTATAAGTTAGTTAGGAAATGCCTTGCTGGACGCGTACCTCAGTTTTTTAAGCATTATTTTACTTATAATAGGGATATTGTTCAACGTATTACGAGGCAGAGTGGTTTGCTTCATTTGCCCAGAGTTAGGACGGAATGTGCTAAAAAAGCCTTTTACTATCATGGCTGTATAGTTTTTAATAAAATCGTCAAATAACGTATTTGATAGATATTTAGATTTTTAATGGTCGTATTTTATATACCTACATATTACAATATTATGATACCTACATATATGCATGCAAGAGTGTGTTTCTATGTATGTGTCTGCTTGTGTACATCCTACTCTGCATGTTTATATGTATGTATGTATATAAATTTAGTATATATATTGTATAGTTTATTGATATTATTATTAGTATTAGTTTTTAGCTTAATTTCATATCTTAAATATTTTAGTCTATTTCTTTTGTTTTATTTTTCTTTAGTTAGGGCTCCTGTTGATAACAGTAAATTTATTGTATTTTACTGATAGGATAACCCTGTTTAAATAAAAGTATCTATACTGTACACATAAATATGAGACGGTACAGCCAAATAAAGAATCTTATTCCCAAAAAAATGACATGATTTGAAATTAGCAAACATTACGGCCAATCAAAAAGTGTCTATTAATACTGTCTGGCATAATGTAGACGATAGTCAAAGTCGGTAAAGCGTAACGTACTCCAAGTTAAAGTAAAAAACAACTATGCATGATTTAAATCTCACTTAAAAATAAAAACAGAAAGACTCTTAAGCTAGCACGTTTCTGTGGATTGTTACAGAAGCAAAGTCCAAGGTAGCTGTTCGTCTAGTGGATGGTAAGACTCCTAACGAGGGACGTGTTGAAGTAAGATACAAAGGTACTTGGGGTACAATATGCAATAGTTACTGGGACATAAAGGATGCTTACGTGGTGTGTCACATGTTGAATTACTCCAAGGCAGTAACAGCAACGACTGCTAGCGTCAAAGGGACTGGTCCTATATGGCTTAAAGGGCTTGTTTGCTCCGGATCCCAAGAATCTATTGATCAGTGTCTTCATGCTGGCTGGGGTAACACCGGTGGATGTGATCACAGCCGTGATGCAGGAGTGGTATGTGGCAATCTAACACCAGGTACAACTAGATAAGTTACAAAACACTCATATGATCTTTGTTTATCTATTCATGTTTTTCTATCATGCCAAGAAACAATATTCTAAAATCATCATCTAAAAATTATTGCATTAGTTCGTTGCTATTTTCATCAAATATTCAACTGAGTAACTGAGTTACTTTTTCTGACCACGTTGATTAGAATAGCTATCAATATATATTGTTATCTTTACTTTCTGAATATTAAATCAAGCAATGTAAGGATTGTGACTAATGTTGTTTGTTTATTGAACAATATTTGTTTCAGATGAGAAAGCGATCAAAGTTCGTCTGGTGGGAGATCAAAACCATACTGGTAAAGTAGAAATCCAGTATCAAGGGACCTGGGGAGTAGTGTGTGATCCTTGGAGGTATGGGTGGTGGGATATACGAGATGCTCACGTGATCTGCCGAATGCTTGGATACAAAGCAGCTGAACACGCAATTCGCTACATTGAAGAAGGAACACCAAGAAGAGGGCTCATGTATGATGTGGGATGCAGAGGTAGAGAAAAGTCGATAGCAGAGTGTGCTCACTCAGGATGGTGGAAGGTCCCTTCATGGTGCTCGAATAAACTTCTTGTTGGTGTGGTTTGTAAGACAAATGAAGGTAAAAAAGACAAATCTCTACTTTACTCTAATCATTCAAATATCATCACATCAAAGCCAATCATCTAAATAGTTCATTTCTTGATCACACAATAGCTTTAGTAAAGCTCTATTCATTCTCTTTCAAGCCCTTGTCCAAGTGTCAGTTGTACAATGACCTCAATGATGTTGGTGCAAATCCACAGATCCTCCACCAGTTCAAGTTCGTTTAGCTGGAGGAAGGTCAGACAATTCTGGTCGACTTGAAATCAGGTACCATGGTCAGTGGGGTACTGTATGTGATGATGGATGGGACATGAAAGACGCTGAGGTGGTGTGTCGAATGCTTGGTTACCCTGGAGTACAGAAATACATAACCACCAACTTTACACGCGTCAAGGGTATAATATGGCTGACGTACGTCGGTTGTACAGGAAGAGAAACGTCGATTACAGACTGCAGTCACAATGAATGGGGAAATACAAACTGCTACCATATTGAAGACGTTGGTGTGACGTGCAAGATGGGTATGTTAATAAAAACAAAACAAAAGTGTACCGTGTCGAATTTCATGTCCCGAATCTCGTGCAAATTAATGCAAGATCAAACAACAGGTTTTCATCTTCTGTATTGAAATTCAACACATGTGAAATTCGATGTTTAAACTGGGCCTTACTTTTCTATTGTAAGTGCCTTAATCGTTTTGTTATTATAAAATATTATTCCCTAAATCTTAGGCTCACCGTCTTTATTTCTAACCTAAAAAGGAAAATAAAATACTTTGACTTTTACCTTAATTGTGAAGGCGCAGTTAGAAGGACAACACAAGCACCTACAACTACTAAACCGTTGCTGACCAAACCACTGACCAGGTTAAGGAAAAATCAGATGCATCAAATGTTATGAAAGTAATGTAGCACTTACCTTTTAACACCTCACATTGTGTATCTTTTTAGCAGCGTCACTGAGAGGCCAACAACAAATAAGAAACAGGCACCTACAACTACTAAACCATTGCTGACCAAACCACTGACCAGGTTAAGGAAAAATCAGATGCTTCAAATGTTATGAAAGTAATGTAGCACTTACCTTTTAACACCTCACATTGTGTATCTTTTTAGCAGCGTCACTGAGAGGCCAACAACAAATAAGAAACAGGTGAGTAGTTAACAATGGAAGTAAAAAAAGATAAAAAGGAGCACTTTACAGTGGCAGACCCAGGATTTTAAAAAGGGGGAGAGGTTTCAAAATGGCCGTCGCGCAGGAAAAGCTAGCGCAATAGGCTTTACAAAGGAGGGTTTCTAATTAATTTCATTCCACTGAGCGTAAAGAACACGATCAGCTTCACAAAAGGCTGGAACCGCCTTCCTTGAAACCAACATCTGTTTTATTCATCATATTAGTATAGGATAAGGTGCAGTTGTTGTCTGCATAAAACGAAGTCTTTGCTGATGAAAAAATAACGTTTTTGTTCTTTAGAAAAATCTTATGTGTTTGATTTACCTTGGT
Organism: Actinia tenebrosa; assembly: GCF_029948245.1. Classification (NCBI taxonomy): domain Eukaryota; kingdom Metazoa; phylum Cnidaria; class Anthozoa; order Actiniaria; family Actiniidae; genus Actinia; species Actinia tenebrosa. The sequence continues at coordinate 5,349,226 of NW_028292584.1, forward strand.
TAATAATGATGGAAAATTTTTAAAAAGTTTTTTTTTTTTTTTGCTTCTTAATATAACATAAAGCGAACTGGAGAGCCTGGCTGCGGTAATTTTACACCGAAACCGAATTGCTCAAAAGAAGATGATGGTAAGAAAAACATATACATAGATATAACCAAGCATACTAAAAGATTCTATCATAATCAGTTAACCCTTCAAAAGAGTCTAAAGAATCTTTAGGCTTTTGTCATAATTCTGATGTTCAAATATTTTGATGTCAGAATTTCGTATCGAGTTAAGAAATCTTGAAGGATTCAAGATATCTTAACTTTGATGGGTTGCTATGGCTACTGGAGACAAGAGGCGATTTGTTTAGCTAGTTAGACATAGTTATATCGATTCGGTAATCAATGATTTACGAGTAAGCTGTAGAATGTATTGATAACGTACCAAAGTGGAGTAGAATGATGTGATGGTCATCGAGGCTGTAGCAGACATTAATGGCTGTGGATAGTTGGGTGAGTACTGAAACACATTTGTTAACACATGCATTTGGGAAGGTACGTTTTATAATGGGGGAGAGAAGATAACTCCATTTCTTTCTTCTTTTTTTCTCTCCGTCGCACCCATTCGTTCTTTTATTCATTTTTCATTCATTTATTCAATCGTTCGCTTTTTTTATCCACCCATCCACTTCTTATTTCGCTTTGTTTTAGCATTCGTTTCTTTGTCCACACAGGAAGCCCATCAGTATAAAGACAACAGTGATGAACTACTAAACCAAAGGTAATAAAAATAATTAACACATTTCAGCAATAATTTAATGATCTACCTACATAACTGACATTTTTTCTTTGTCTTAGATGATGACGCCACAACAGTCGAATTACGTCAACCAAGTGTCCTCAGAATAATGCAGACAGACAGACAGACAGAGCTATAACTAAATAAGTATATTCAAATAGTTAGTTAGGTAGTCAGTCAACAGTCAATTTATAAATCTATATATTATTGAAGTATATAATTATAGATGTGAATATGAATATAAATCAACAACTACAATTGTATGTAACAATAAAGACACATATATAGATACAAAAATAAATAAATATAATCACCAAAGCATTTCACGCCATCTCCCCTACCCCTCCCTCCTCCATAGACAGACTTTGCACCCCCTCCCCCTCCGCCATCCATGACAAGGAGGACTGATCAGGACTTTCTCCACCACTAACGAAAGCAGTCAGCTCATTCCTTATGGTTTGATTAAGATTTTGCTTTGCCTGCCTGTTTTTTAGCCTAGGTTATTCATATTTAGACTAGCTTATTGTGAGAAAGCAAAATATTATGTACTTATTGACTGAGTGGGAGGGCCGTACGGGAAAATATTTGGCTCGAGGTGATGCCGTACGGACCGAGCGCAGCGAGGTCCGTACAAATGACCGAGAGCCAAATATTTTCCCGTACGGCCCGACCTAACTCAGTCAATAAGCATTTTATCATATGACCCTCACGAAAAAATCGATAAAAAATAGAAGAAAGAAAGAAATAGTAAATAACAGCTAAAAAAGAGAAAGCGCGCGGATTCGAGCAGGGCCGGACGGGTTTTTCCGGCCCGCTTACGTCAACCCGTCCGGCCCCCATCACGTGACTTTTTTCAATGGTTTTATTAGAGCGCGCGAGCAGGGCCGTACGGGTCATATGATAAAAACTATTCATGTATGGGTACGGTTGGGAAACTATACTAAATGTTCCTCTTTATTTGGCGCGCACACGCATAAAGGCTTGAATACGTTTGACCTTATTAGTTCAAATTTTAGTAAAATATAAAAAGCACCGTAATCATAAAAAAATTAAAATAAAAATGAAATACGAATTTCATAAAGAGATAATTTGTTATTATTGAAAAATGTTTTTTATCAAAGTTTCAAATATTTTTGTGTGAATCAAAAGTCACTCGCCCCACTCCCCCCTGACAAAACTAGACTCGAAAGCGTAACAAGTAGCTCTAAGACGAGCTGTGCTGTCAATTACAATCAATATCCTTACTATTTATACCTGATCCCAGTGTCAGACTGTAGTCATTCTTTGCATTACCTTCTGCCTTGGCTGCAGCGTTCACTAGATTTCCCTACAAACCTTATCTTGGATGAGGACCTGACGGATCGATGGCGCGCCTTATACTGTTACTGTGTACTGTGTTCTTGTTGGTTAAGGGTGAGTCTAAAAATAGAGCAAACATTATTTCTATTAATTAATTAATATTATTAAGTAATTTTTCTTAATTGTTCAATCTGATCAGTTAATCTTATTACCTGGTAAGGTCATTTCACGAGCTACGTTCGGTCAATAATTACATAATAAGAAACTCACATTAAGAGCTGAATAATCCGATCGAGAAAAGCAATTGTAATTTCGTACAAATTGAAATAGAAAGTACAGAAGGGCGTGTTGAATACTATTTTGTAGTTGTAAAAGGAGAATTTGACAGTTCCATCAAGTTAAGGGACGTTCAAACTTCGTTTCAAACTTCGCATATTCAAATAATTAAGATCTTGATAAATGTTGAAAGAGCAAATAAAATAAGAGGGTTACAGAATTCACTGAGGAGTGAGATAATATAAAAATGCAGCTACAGCTTTTTTTGGCAAAAAACTTTTTAATAATAGCTTACGTGCCATCCATAAGTCGAGCATTAAAGAATCCTAGTCAACCACAATGCACTGCGTGACTATGTTATTGTTTACATTGTTTGTCGCTCTCGAAGTACTTCCAAGCTCTTTAATATGGAGCAAAAATTTTGCATCATTGCAAATTTGCTATGCAAAAGTGCTCAAAAGTTTACCAAAGTTTCTTACTTTCATTCCATAGCAATTAAGTAGCTGTTTTTCTCAGAGTGATCCTAATTGTAACATTATGACTTTTCGGTCGTTCATCTGGTAGCCATCGCAATTTTTGAAATCTCACGGAAAACATGTGGTCGTAAATCATCCAGCAGGAATAACAAGACCAATGATACTGCATTCTGTAACTTGACATTCAAATTAAAACCCAACCGCCATTTTACCTGGCAGAGAAAATGGCGCACTGCATTCCAATATTTTTGGTTTTATATTGTCAACTTGCAAATCTTGGCTAAAAATTTAGCGCCACTATGAAACATTCGGTAACTCTTTGAAGTTTTTATCCAAATACGTGTTTTCATTTTGAATTTACCATCATTTTTTACCAAATTTGCTACATTGACAACTTATCTAATTCTTTGAAAATTATTGAAATAGAAAATGGGGGCCAACGATTTTGTTCAACCAACCTCGACTTGCAAGTTCGTAATGGGGTAATGCTTTGTCATTACATTATTTCTTTATAATGTTTGCGCATGAGAATACTGTACACATGAATATGAGACGGTGCAGTCAAGTAAAGAATCTTATTCCCAAAAAAATGACATGATTTGAAATTAGCAAACATTACGCCCTATCAAAAAGAGTCTATTAATACTGTCTGGCGTAATGTAGACGATAGTCAAAGTCGGTAAAGCGTAACGTACTCCAAGTTAAAGTAAAAAACAACTATGCATGATTTAAACCTCACTTAAAAATGAAAACAGAAATATTCTTAAGCTAGCACGTTTCTGTATATTGTTACAGAAGCAAAGACCAAGGTAGCTGTTCGTCTAGTGGATGGAAAGACTCCTGACGAGGGACGTGTAGAAGTAAGATACAAAGGTACTTGGGGTACCATATGCAATGATGAATGGAACATATGGGATGCTTACGTGGTATGTCACATGTTGAATTACACCAAGGCAGTTACAGCAACAACTGCTAGTGTCAAAGGAACTGGTCCTATATGGCTTAAAAGGCTTTATTGCACCGGATCCCAAGAATCTATTGATCAGTGTCTTCATGCTGGCTGGGGTAACACTGGTGGATGTGATCACAGCCGTGATGCTGGAGTGGTATGTGGCAATTTAACACCAGGTACAACTAGATATGTTACAAAACAAGACGTTCATATGATCTTTGTTTATCTTTATTCAGTCATGTCAAGAGAAATAGTTTAAAATCAACAACTGAAAATTATTGCATTAGTTCGTTGCTATTTTTTTCAAATATTCAAGTTACTTTTTGAGACAACGTTGATTAGAATAGTTATCGATATATATTGTGTATCTTTACTTTCTGAATATTAAATCAAGCAATGTTAGGATTGTGATTAGGATGTTGTTTGTTTATTGTACAATATTTGTTTTAGAGGAGAAAGCTATCAAAGCTCGTTTGGTGGGAGATCAAAACCATACTGGTTAAGTAGAAATCAAGTATCAAGGGACCTGGGGAGTAGTGTGTGATTATTGGTGGAATGCGTGGTGGGATATACGAGATGCTCACGTGATCTGCAGAATGCTTGGTTACAAAGCAGCTGAACACGCAATTTGGAATATTGAAGGAGAGACACCAAGAAGAGGGCTCATGTATGATGTGGGATGCAGAGGTAGAGAAAAGTCGATAGCAGAGTGTGCTCACTCAGGATGGTGGAAGGTCCCTTCATGGTGCTCGAATAAACTTCTTGTTGGTGTGGTTTGTCAGACAAATGAAGGTAAGAAAGACAAAAATCTACTTTACTCTAATCATTCAAATATCATCACATCAAAGTCAATCATCTAAATAGTTCATTTTTTGATCAGACAAGAGCTTTAGTAAAGCTCTACTTATTCTCTTTCAAACACTTGTCCAAGTGACAGTTGTACAATGACCTCAATGATGTTGATGCAAATCCACAGATCCTCCACCAGTTCAAGTTCGTTTAGCTGGAGGAAGATCAGGCAATTCTGGTCGACTTGAAGTCAGGTACCATGGTCAGTGGGGTACTGTATGTGATGATGGATGGGACATGAAAGACGCTGAGGTGGTGTGTCGAATGCTTGGTTACCCTGGAGTACAGGAATACATAACCACCAAATTTACATCCGTCAAGGGTATAATATGGCTGAAATACGTCGGTTGTACAGGAAGAGAAACGTCGATTACAGACTGCAGTCACAATGGATGGGGTAATACAAACTGCTACCATTGGGAAGACGTTGGAGTGACGTGTAAGATGGGTACAACAACAAATAAGAAACAGGTGAGTAGGTAAAAATAGAAGTGAAATAAGATAAAGATAAAAAAGAGCACGATCCAGTGGCAGATCCAGGATTTCAAAAAGGGAAGCGGTTCCAAAATGGCCGCCGCGCAGAAAAAGCTAGAGCGCAATAGGCTTTACAAAGGAGGGTTTCTAATTAATTTCATTTCAATGAGTGTAAAGAACGCGATCAGTTTCACAAAAGGCTGGAACCGCCTTGCTTGAAACCATCATCTGTTTTATTCATCATATTAGTATAGGATAAGATGCAGTTATTGTCTGCATAAAACGAAGTCTTTTCTGATGAAAAAATAACGTTTTTGTTCTTTAGAAAAATCTTATGTGTTTGATTTACCTTGGTTAATAATGATGGAAAATTTTAAAAAAGTTGGTTTTTTTTCATCTTCACATAACATAAAGCTAACTGGAGAGCCTGGCTGCGGTAATTTTACACCGAAAGCGAATTGCTCAAAAGAAGATGATGGTAAGAAAAACATATACATGCAAAACATGTACATAGATATAACCAAGCATACTAAAAGATTCTATCATAATCAGTTTCCTCTTTACAAGAGTCTAAAGAATCTAGAATCTTTAGGCTTTTGTCATAATTCTGATGTTCAAATATTTCCCAAACTTCGCATAGTCAAATAATTAAGGTCTTGATAAAAGTTGAAAGAGCAATTAAAAAATGAGGGTTACAGAATTCACTAAGGAGTAAGAAGATATAAAAAATGCAGCTACAGCTTTTTTGGTAAAAAAAAAACGTCAGCAATAGCTTACGTGCCATCCATAAATCGAGCATTAAAATATCCTAGTCAACCATAATGCACTGCGCGACTATGTTATTGTTTATATTGTTTGTCTACATCGCTCTCGAAGTACTTAATTCCAAGCTCTTTAATATGGAGCAAAAATTTTGCATCATTGCAAAAGTGCTCAAAAGTTTACCAAAGTTTTCTTACTTTCATTCCATAGCAAATAGTTAGCTGTATTTTTTAGAGAGATCCTAATTGTAACATTATGACTTTTCGGTCGTTCATCTGGTAGCCATCGCAAATTTTGAAATCTCACGGAAAACATAATGTGGCCGTAAATAATGTGGTCGTAAATCATCCAGCAGGAATAACAAGACCGATATGATAAAGCTGCATTCTAAAACTTGACCTTCAAATTAAAACCGCCATTTTACCTGGCAGAGAAAATGGTGCATTGCATACCAATATTTATGGTTGTATATTAACAACTTGAAAATATTGGCTCAAATTTATTGCCGCCACCATGAAACATTCGGTGAGTCTTTGAATTGAGTGCAACGTAGATTTGAAGTTTTTATCCAAATACGTGTTTTCATTATGAATTTCCCATCATTTTTTACCAAATTTGCTACATTGACAACTTATCTAATCCTTTAAAAATTATTGAAATAGAAAATGTGGGCGGCCAACGATTTTGTTCAACCAAACTCGACTTGCAAGTTCGTAATGGTGTAAAGCTTTGCCATTACATTATTTCTTTATAACGTTTGCGCATGAAAATACTGTACACATGAATATGAGACGGTGCAGGCAAGTAAAGAATCTTATTCTCAAACGAATAGATGACATGATTTGAAATTATCAAACATTACGCCCAATCAAAAAGAGTCTATTAATACTGTCTGGCGTAATGTAGACGATAGTCAAAGTCGGTACAACAATATAATAAAATACAACACAATAACTTTATTTAACGTGGTCGAAAATACACTTAGCTCAATATATAGGATATGTTATGAGAGAGAAAATTAATGTTTTTACAGACTAAGCTAGACATCAGTTTTCTAATTACTATTTCTTATCGTATGAAAACAAGATAAAGAGCGAGCAATTAGTCATTGAAAATATCGATATAAGATTTCAGTAAGGCTGCCATCACGCACGAGTTTAGATGATGGTATGCTTTGAATTTACAAGTAAACTACTTAGCTCCTCCCATTAGTATGTACACTTATGGTTACACCCTAAACACTCTTTACCTCTTTGCTTAGTTATTTTAGCACTATTCTTTTAAATCTTATGATATAATTATTCCTCGCAGACCTTTCTATACGTTAGTCAAAGATCATTAGGGTTGACTATGACCTTGATGAAGCTCTATGTCTTCATCTAAACTTGGATGTATACTTCATCCCTGATGAAGTCATCCTCATAGTATTCCAGTGGTCTTTATATAAAGATCACATGTGTCTTTATATAAAGACACATGTGGCTTTGTATAAAATCACTTGAATACTAATGAAGAGGACTTTTTCGGTTATAAAGGTTCATGCACGTGACGTGTATGGTGGCTCCAATTGGACCATAAGCTTATGAATTATTAAAGTGTATATGACACGAAAAAATTTTAATGTTAAGAATGTGTAGTTTATTGGCATTAATAAGAATATCATGGTTAAATTTGTTCCAAAAACGTATTTCTCTAGAAATTCAAAAAATTTTAGCACGAGTTGTGACGTCATTTTGTTTACAAGTCTCCAGATTTAGTTGCAAATACACGAAATATGTTTGAATATAGAATCTTAATTTCAAGTAGTACACTTTTCAATTTCCCAACATTGGAAGAGTACTACGTAAGCTATCAAATGAAGCTGACTAAAATATGTCTTTTGTCGTTAATTTATATGAATTACAACTTATATTTAGTACATTACTACTGAATCTAGAGTACGTGTCAACAAAATGACGTCACAAATTGGGATTAACTTTCGCAAATATCTCAAGAAATAAGCTTTTGAAACAAATTTTGTTACGATATATTTATTATTACTAACAAACTATACATTTTAAATGATGGAATGTTTTCGTGTCATATACACTTTAATGAGTGTTTTAAGTTAAAATTATGATATAATATAAATATGATAAAATATATCTATATATAAATATACAATATAGTACTAATAAGAAATATAAAATACAATTTATTTACAATGTCTTAAAATAAAGTATTAGTAATTATGTCTGTGAGTTATACAAGGTTTCTGGTTCCAATGTTCTTAATTCTTTAAGGAAGCTTTTTATGTTCACTTCTCGTCTCATGCTATCTGGTAGACTGTTCCATATTTTGGGAGCAATATACCGCCATGACTTAAGGCCCTGCTTTGTAGAATTGATTTTTGGCAGTTTTAGAATGTTCGTTCCTCTTAGATTGTAACTTGTACTTCGGTGTTGCAGCAGTTCCTTTATGGATTCTGGGCTGTATTCTTTATGAAGGGCCTTGAAGACAGTTAGTACAATCTTGAGTCTTCTCTCGTACAGAGTAGTAGATCCCAGTTTTTTGAGTAGATTAGTATACGAGCTGTTCTTGTCTTGAAAAACGAAACGGATTGCTCGTTCATTTACTTTCTCTAGCTTGTCTGTTGCGTTTTTGCAACAAAAGTGCCAAACATCGGAACAGTAATCGAAGTGTGGTGAGATGAAGTGTTGGTAAATGTCTTTCCTTGTCTGGATAGGTAGTAACTTCTTCATACGCTTTAACACAGCAATCTGTTGAGAAACTTTTCTAGCTATTTTAGCTATTTGCTTGTCATATTTTAGCTTCTGATCAAAAATTACACCAAGGAGGTTTAGCTCTTCTTTAATTGGGATAACTTTATCTTCACAGTAGAATGTTGGCTTTGCTTGAGTATTACCCATGACCATTGCTTGATATTTAGAGGGATTTCGCTTCATTCCGTTTCTTTGGTACCATTCATCAACGCGGATCAAGTCTTCATTATTCATTTCTTGAACGCGGAGTGGATTAGTGTCTGCAGCGAAAAGTTGAGTATCATCTGCGTAGGCGGAGAGATCACAGTTTTTAACTACGTAGGCGAGGTCGTTCATAAAAATATTGAAAAGCAAGGGGCCTAAGATTGAACCTTGACGGAACCCTGCTTCAATTTGTTGCCAGGTTGAAAATTTATCGCTTAGCTTTACTCTTTGATATCGATTTGAGAGATAATTACTAATAAGCTTAACAGTGTTGTGATCAGCACCGCATTGTTTTATCTTTGCAACAATTAGGTCGTGAGACAGAGTATCAAAGGCTTTACTTAAGTCCGTTGAGACCAGTCCAATTAGTTTATGGTTGTCTAATTCTCTTTTCCAGTGCTCAGACAAAGTTAATAGAGCTGTGTCGCAGCCGTGGTACTTTCTGTAGGCTAAAACGAACTTGTGATAGATACGCTCAAATTGCGGACTAATTCGACTGTGTACTAAAGTACCAAATACTTTGGATAACGAGGGTAAAATAGTAATAGGTCTGTAATTTGATTTGTCTAAACGACAGTCCTTATTGTAACGTAACGTACTCCAAGATAAAGTTACAAAAAAATACATAATTTAAACTCCACTTAAAAAGCTAGCACGTTTCTGTGTATTGTTACAGAAGCAAAGTCCAAGGTAGATGTTCGTCTAGTGGATGGAAAAAGTCCTAACGAGGGACGTGTTGAAGTAAGATACAAAGGTACTTGTGGTACAATATGCAATAGTTACTGGGGCATAATGGATGCTTACGTGGTGTGTCACATGGTGAATTACTCCAAGGCAATTACAGCAACGACTTCTAGCGTCAAAGGAACTGGTCCTATATGGCTTAAAAGGCTTTATTGCACCGGATCCCAAGAATCTATTGATCAGTGTCCTCATGCTGGCTGGGGTAACACTGGTGGATGTGATCACAGCCGTGATGCTGGAGTGGTATGTGGCAATCTAACACCAGGTACAGCTAGATAAGCTACAAAACACTCATAGGATCTTTGTTTATCTATTCAATCGTGTCAAAATAAAATTTTTTTTATCATCAACTTATAGTTCTTGCATTAGTTCGTTTTCCATTTTTATCAAATAATAAAGTTATTTTTTGTGACGACGTTGATTAGGATAGTTATCTATATATAATGTGTATCTTTACACTGTCTCAACATCAAACTTTGCAAGCAAAGTAAGGAATGTGATTAGGATGTTGGTTGTTTATTGAACAATATTTGTTTCAGAGGAGAAAGCGATCAAAGTTCGTCTGGTGGGAGATCAAAACTATACTGGCAAAGTAGAAATACTGTATCAAGGGACCTGGGGAAAAGTCTGTCATTATGGATGGGATATACAAGATGCTCACGTGATCTGCAGAATGCTTGGTTACAAAGCAGCTGAACACGCAATTGGGATTATTGAAAGAGATACACCAAGAATAACGTTCATGTATGATGTGGGATGCAGTGGTAGAGAAAAGTCGATAGCAGAGTGTGCTCACCATGGATGGTGGACAATTTATTATCACTGCTCGAATAAATATCTTTCTGGTGTGGTTTGTCAGACAAATGAAGGTAAGAAAGACAAATCTCTACTTTCCTCTGATCATTCAAATATCATCACATCAAAGCAAACCATTTAAATAGATCATTATTTGTTGATCAGACAAAAGTTTTAGTAAACCTCTACTTATTCTCTTCCAAACACTTGTCCAAGTGTCAGTTGTACAATGACCTCAATGATGTTGGTACAAATCCACAGATCCTCCACCAGTTCAAGTTCGTTTAGCTGGAGGAAGGTCAGACAATTCTGGTCGACTTGAAGTCAGGTACCATGGTCAGTGGGGTACTGTATGCGATGATGGATGGGACATAAAAGACGCTGAGGTGGTGTGTCGTATGCTTGGTTACCCTGGAGTACAGGAATACCTAACCACCAAATTTACACCCGTCAAGGGTATAATATGGCTGATATACGTTGGTTGTACAGGAAGAGAAACGTCGATTACAGACTGTAGTCACAATGGATGGGGTAATTCGCGTTGTACCCATAGTGAAGACGTTGGAGTGAAGTGTAAGATGGGTACGTTATTGAAAAAAAACAAATGTGTACCGCTTCGAATTTCATGTTCCGTATCTACTGCAAATTAATTCAAGGTCAAATAACAGGTTTTGCTCATTTATATTGAAATTGAACACATGTTCAATTCGATTTTTAAACTGGGCCTTACTTTTGTATTGCCAGTGACTTAATTTTAGTTTTTTTAAACTTTTTTTTGTTATTGTTAGATATTATTCCCTAAAACTCTGGCACACCATATCTTTAATATCTTGAAGTGAAAAACAAACATTCTTTGACTTTTATCTTCATTTTGAAGGCGCAGTTAGACGGACAACACAAGAACCTACAACTACTAAACCATTGCTGACCAAACCACTTTCCAGGTTAAGTAAAAATCAGATGCTTCAAATGTTGTGAAAGTAATGTAGCACTTACCTTTTAACACCTCACATTGTGCATCTTTTTAGCAGCGTCACTGAGAAGCCAACAACAAATAAGAAACAGGCACCAACAACTACTAAACCATTGCTGACCAAACCACTGACCAGGTTAAGGATACATCAGTTGCGTAACTATGTTATGAAAGTTATGTAGCACTTACCTTTTAACACCTCACATTGTGTATATTTTTAGCATCGTCACTGAGAGGCCAACAACAAATAACAAACAGGCACCAACAACTACTAAACCATTGCTGACCAAACCACTGACCAGGTTAAGGAGACATCAGTTGCGTAACTATGTTATGAAAGTTATGTAGCACTTACCTTTTAACACCTCACATTGTGCATCTTTTTAGCATCGTCACTGAGAGGCCAACAACAAATAACAAACAGGCACCAACAACTACTAAACCATTGCTGACCAAACCACTGACCAGGTTAAGGAAAAATCATAGGCTTCAAATGTTATGAAAGTAATGTAGCACTTACCTTTTCACACCTCACATTGTGTATCTTTTTAGCAGCGTCACTGAGAGGCCAACAACAAATAAGAAACAGGCACCTACAACTACTAAACCATTGCTGACCAAACCACTGACCAGGTTAAGGAAAAATCAGATGCTTCAAATGTTATGAAAGTAATGTAGCACTTACCTTTTAACACCTCACATTGTGTATCTTTTTAGCAGCGTCACTGAGAGGCCAACAACAAATAAGAAACAAGCACCTACAACTACTAAACCATTGCTGACCAAACCACTGACCAGGTTAAGGAGACATCAGTTGCGTAACTATGTTATGAAAGTTATGTAGCACTTACCTTTTAACACCTCACATTGTGTATATTTTTAGCATCGTCACTGAGAGGCCAACAACAAATAACAAACAGGCACCTACAACTACTAAACCATTGCTGACCAAACCACTGACCAGGTTAAGGAGACATCAGTTGCGTAACTATGTTATGAAAGTAATGTAGCACTTACCTTTTAACACCTCACATTGTGTATCTTTTTAGCATCGTCACTGAGAGGCCAACAACAAATAACAAACAGGCACCAACAACTACTAAACCATTGCTGACCAAACCACTGACCAGGTTAAGGAAAAATCAGATGCTTCAAATGTTATGAAAGTAATGTAGCACTTACCTTTTAACACCTCACATTGTGTATCTTTTTACCACCGTCACTGAGAGGCCAACAACAAATAAAAAACAGGCACCTACAACTACTAAACCATTGCTGACCAAACCACTGACCAGGTTAAGGAAAAATCAGATGCTTCAAATGTTATGAAAGTAATGTAGTACTTACTTTTTAACACCTCACAATGTGCATCTTTTTAGCAGCGTCACTGAGAGGCCAACAACAAATAAGAAACACGCACCTACAACTACTAAACCATTGCTGACCAAACCACTGACCAGGTTAAAAGAAAATTAGTTGCGTAAAATGTTATGAAAGTAATGTAGCACTTATCTTTTAACACCTCACATTGTGCATCTTTTTAGCAGCGTCACTGAGAGGCCAACAACAAATAAGAAACAGGCACCTACAACTACTAAACCATTGCTGACCAAACCACTGACCAGGTTAAAAGAAAATTAGTTGCGTAAAATGTTATGAAAGTAATGTAGCACTTATCTTTTAACACCTCACATTGTGCATCTTTTTAGCATCGTCACTGAGAGGCCAACAACAAATAAGAAACAGGCACCTACAACTACTAAACCATTGCTGACCAAACCACTGACCAGGTTAAGGAAAAATCAGATGCTTCAAATGTTATGAAACCAGTAATGTAGCACTTACCTTTTAACACCTCACATTGTGCATCTTTTTAGCAGCGTCACTGAGAGGACAGGAACAAATAAGAAACAGGCACCTACAACTACTAAACCATTGCTGACCAAACCACTGACCAAGTTAAAAGAAAATTAGTTGCGTAAAATGTTATGAAAGTTATGTAGCACTTACCTTTTAATACCTCACATTGTGCATCTTTTTAGCAGCGTCACTGAGAGGCCAACAACAAATAAGAAACAGGCACCTACAACTACTAAACCATTGCTGACCAAACCACTGACCAGGTTAAGGAGACATCAGTTGCGTAACTATGTTATGAAAGTAATGTAGCACTTACATTTTAACACCTCACATTGTGTATATTTTTAGCATCGTCACTGAGAGGCCAACAACAAATAAGAAACAGGTGAGTAGTTAACAATGGAAGTAAAATAAGATAAAGATAAAAAAGAGCACGACCCAGTGGCAGATCCAGGATTTCAAAAAGGGAAGCGGTTCCAAAATGGCTGTCGCGCAGAAAAAGCTAGCGCAATAGGCTTTACAAAGAATGGTTTCTAATTAATTTCATTCAACTGAGTGTAAAGAACACGATCAGCTTCACAAAAGGCTGGAACCGCCTTGCTTGAAACCATCATCTGTTTTATTCATCATATTAGTATAGGATAAGGTGCAGTTATTGTCTGCATAAAACGAAGTCTTTGCTGATGAAAAAATAACGTTTTTGTTCTTTAGAAAAATCTTATGTGTTTAATTTACCTTGGTTAATAATGATGGAACATTAAAAAAAAGTTGTTTTTTTTTCATCTTCACATAACATAAAGCGAACTGGAGAGCCTGGCTGCGGTAATTTTACACCGAAAGCGAATTGCTCAAAAGAAGATGATGGTAAGAAAAACATATGTAAAACATGTACATAGATATAACCAAGCATACTATAAACGTTTCTATCATAATCAGTTAACCCTTCACAAGAGTCTAAAGAATCTAGATTCTTTAGGCTTTTGTCATAATTCTGATGTTCAAATATTTTGATGTCAGAATTTTGTATGCAGTTAAGAAATCTTGAGGGATTCAAGATATTTTAGCTTTGATGGGTTGCTATGGCTGCTAGTGGAGACAAGAGGCGATTTGCTTAGCTAGTTAGACATAGTTATATCGATTCGGTAATCAATGATTTACGAGTAAGCTGTAGAATGTATTGATAACGTAACCGAAGTGGAGTAGAATGATGTCATGGTCCCCGAGGCTGTAGCAGACGTTAATGGCTGTGGATAGTTGGTAAGTACTGAAACACTTTAGTCAACACATGCATTTGGGAAGGTACGTTTTATAATGGGGGAGAGAGGGCTGCAAGATTCGCAGTAAGCTTTTTTTGGATGATTGTATAGGCCTCGCCTTTTATTCAGTAAGAAATATGTGACCCTTTTATAGAGTTAACAAGGAAAAATATTTCGTGAAAAAATAAAAATGTTTGACCTGACAAACAAGTTATTTTTTTTACTATTGACCCTCCCATCTAAAGCCCAAGACCTCCCCCTATAAAAAAACGTATCTTTCATCTTCAATCTTCTCATTTATACCTTTGTGTGTTAGTTGTCCTATTTATTGATTGATTGCTTCATTCATTAAACAGATTTAACCCTCCATTTCTTTCTTCTTTTTTTTTTCTCCCTCACTCCCATTCGTTCTTTTATTTCATTTTTCATTCATTTATTCAATCGTTCGCTTTTTTTATTCACTCATCCATTTCTTATTTCGCTTTCTTTTTTCATTCGTTTCTTTTTCCACACAGGAAGCCCATCAGTGTAAAGACAACAGTGATGAACTACTAAAGCAAAGGTAATAAAAATAATTAACACATTTCAGCAATAATTTAATGAACTACGTACATAACTGACATTTGCTTTTCTTTGTCTTAGATGATGACGTCACAACAGTCGAATTACGTCAACAAAGTGTCCTCAGAATGATGCAGACAGACAGACAGACAGACAGATAAACCTAAAACTAAATAAGCATATTCAAATAGTTAGTTAAGTAGTCAAAAGTTAATCTTTAAATGTATATATTACTGAAGTATATAATTATAGATGTGAATATGAATATAAATCAACAACTACAATTTTATGTACCAATAAAGACACATATAAATACAAAAATATATAAATATACACACCAAAGAATTTCACTCCATCTCCACTACCCCTCCTTCCTCCATAGACAAACTTGCACCCCCTCCCCCTCCGCCATCCATGACGAGGAGGACTGTTCAGGACTTTCTCTCCCCCTCCCCCTCCCCATGACTACTGATATATGCCGAGATGTAATGTTGGTGTAAAATATACCTATTTCTGTATAAACTCCCCTACCCTTCCATAGACAGACTTGTACTCCTCTGTCATCCATGACGAGGACTACTGTTCAGGACTTTCTCCCTCCCCCTCCCCATGACTACTGATATATGCTGATATGTAATGGTGGTGTATATTGTACCTATTCTTATTAAACATTCGCTCTCCAACGATTCAAAAAATTTGTTTCCTTTCACTAGGGCTTCGGAAGACAGCAAGATATTTCGACTAATATCTGTATTAAATTTCCCCTTTTGAGAGATTTTTTGGAAGACTTTTACGGGAATTTAAAGCTCTATTCAATGTTATAAGGCTCTTTATGTTCTGGTATCTTACGTTTTCGTCAACGAGTTGTAAACGCCTCATTTTATCGTGATTACAGTTGTTGTTATGTCTATCGCTTCGGCCATCAGATCACCCAGTATGTTTATGTTAACGTTGTTGTACTTGGTATTAATCTCATTTAAATCCTCAGAAATCTCAGGAAGACCCCGTCCAAATCAAATCCTTTTTCCCAACGAGCCTTTTAAAGTGCTGTAACCATCTTGCCATTGATTATAGCACAATAGGATGCGGATATTTTTCTGCTCTTCAAACACGATACGATTCTTTTCTAAGTATCTGTTGGACGAAATAGGTTTTACCGCCAGTCCACTCTCGCTACCACAAAAAGAAGAACTCAATAGTCTGTTTTCTAATGGTAGCCGAAAGCCTGATATCCAATAGCCGATGGCCGATCGACCCCACATCGACCCCTCATCGACCCCACACTTACCTACAAGCATAAAAGAGACTGTCCTGTCTGTAACAAGCCTAATCTTAAGTTTATTAGGTTCATTTACGTCAAGTACATAACCTTTATGGGGATGAAAGGAAAGTGGTTAGGAAGGGCAAGGTTCTCAGCACCATTAGACCACATGTCGAGCTTACTACCAGCACGGCCAGCACGTAGTCTAAAAGAAATCAGATGTGTTCGAAAGATAACAAACTTCACATAGTCAAATAATTAAGAACTTGATTAAAGTTGAAAAAGCAAATAAAATAACAGGGTTACAGAATTCACTGAGGAGTGAGATCATAATATAAAAATGCAGCTACAGCTTTTTTTGGTAAAAATTTTTAATAATAGCTTACGTGCGATCCATAAGTCGAGCATTAAAGAATCCTAGTCAACCACAATGCACTTCGCGACTATGTTATTGCTTACATTGTTTGTCTACATCACTCTCGAAGTACTTCCAAGCTCTTTAATATGGAGCAAAAATTTTGCATCATTGCAAAAGTGCTCAAACGTTTACCAAAGATTTCTTACTTTCATTCCATAGCAAATAGTTAACTGTATTTTTCAGAGAGATCCTAATTGTAACATTATGACTTTTCGGTCGTTCATCTGGAAGCCATCGCAATTTTTGAAATCGCACGGAAAGTAGAATGTGGCCGTAAATAATGTGGTCGTATAAATCATTCAGAAGGAATAACAAGACCGATAAAACTGCATTCTAAAACTTAACCTTCAAATTAAAACTGCCATTTTACCTGGCAGAGAAAATGGCGCATTGCATACCATTATTTATGGTTGTATATTAACAACTTGCAAATTTTGGCTCAAATTTGCCGCCACCATGAAACATTCGGTGAGTCTTTGAATTGAGTGCAACGTAGATTTGAAGTCCTTATCCAAATAAGTGTTTTCATTATGAATTTCCCATCATTTTTTACCAAATTTGCTACATTGACAACTTATCTAATCCTTTAAAAATTATTGAAATAGAAAATAGCGGCCAACGATTTTGTTCAACCAACCTTGACTTGCAAGTTTGTAATGGTGTAATGCTTTGCCATTACATCATTTCTTTATAACGTTTTCGTATGAGAATACTGTACACATGAATATGAGACGGTACAGCCAAATAAAGAATCTTATTCTCAAACAAATTAATGACATGATTTGAAATAAGCAAACATTACTCCCAATCAAAAAGAGTCTATTAATAGTGTCTGGCGTAATGTAGACGATAGTCAAAGTCGGTACAACGTAACATACTCCAAGATAAAGTTACAAGAAAATACATGATTTAAACTCCACTTAAAAATGAAAACAGAAAGACTCTTAAGCTAGCACGTTTCTGTGGATTGTTACAGAAGCAAAGTCCAAGGTAGCTGTTCGTCTAGTGGATGGTAAGACTCCTAACGAGGGACGTGTTGAAGTAAGATACAAAGGTACTTGGGGTACAATATGCAATAGTTACTGGGACATAAAGGATGCTTACGTGGTGTGTCACATGTTGAATTACTCCAAGGCAGTAACAGCAACGACTGCTAGCGTCAAAGGGACTGGTCCTATATGGCTTAAAGGGCTTGTTTGCTCCGGATCCCAAGAATCTATTGATCAGTGTCTTCATGCTGGCTGGGGTAACACCGGTGGATGTGATCACAGCCGTGATGCAGGAGTGGTATGTGGCAATCTAACACCAGGTACAACTAGATAAGTTACAAAACACTCATATGATCTTTGTTTATCTATTCATGTTTTTCTATCATGCCAAGAAACAATATTCTAAAATCATCATCTAAAAATTATTGCATTAGTTCGTTGCTATTTTCATCAAATATTCAACTGAGTAACTGAGTTACTTTTTCTGACCACGTTGATTAGAATAGCTATCAATATATATTGTTATCTTTACTTTCTGAATATTAAATCAAGCAATGTAAGGATTGTGACTAATGTTGTTTGTTTATTGAACAATATTTGTTTCAGATGAGAAAGCGATCAAAGTTCGTCTGGTGGGAGATCAAAACCATACTGGTAAAGTAGAAATCCAGTATCAAGGGACCTGGGGAGTAGTGTGTGATCCTTGGAGGTATGGGTGGTGGGATATACGAGATGCTCACGTGATCTGCCGAATGCTTGGATACAAAGCAGCTGAACACGCAATTCGCTACATTGAAGAAGGAACACCAAGAAGAGGGCTCATGTATGATGTGGGATGCAGAGGTAGAGAAAAGTCGATAGCAGAGTGTGCTCACTCAGGATGGTGGAAGGTCCCTTCATGGTGCTCGAATAAACTTCTTGTTGGTGTGGTTTGTCAGACAAATGAAGGTAAGAAAGACAAAAATCTACTTTACTCTAATCATTCAAATATCATCACATCAAAGTCAATCATCTAAATAGTTCATTTTTTGATCAGACAAGAGCTTTAGTAAAGCTCTATTTATTCTCTTTCAAACACTTGTCCAAGTGACAGTTGTACAATGACCTCAATGATGTTGGTACGACTCCACAGATCCTCCACCAGTTCAAGTTCGTTTAGCTGGAGGAAGGTCAGACAATTCTGGTCGACTTGAAGTCAGGTTCCATGGTCAGTGGGGTACTGTGTGTAAATATGGATGGGACATGAAAGACGCTGAGGTGGTGTGTCGTATGCTTGGTTACCCTGGAGTACAGGAATACATAACCACCAGCTTTACACGCGTCAAGGGCATAATATGGTTGATGTACGTCGGTTGTACAGGAAGAGAAACGTCGATTGCAGACTGCAGTCACAATGGATGGGGAAATACGATCTGCTACCATAGTGAAGACGTTGGTGTGACGTGCAATATGGGTACGTTAATAAAAACAAAACAAAAGTGTACCGCGTCGAATGTCATGTCCCGAATCTCGTGCAAATTAATGCAAGATCAACCAACAGGATTTGCTCATCTATACTGAAATTCAACACATTTGAAATTCGATATTTAAACTGGGCCTTACTTTTGTATTGTAAGTGCCTTAATCGTTTTGTTATGAAGAAATATTACTCCCTAAGACTCTGGCGCACAGTCTTTATTTTTAACCTAAAAAGGAAAATAAAATCTGTCATCTTAATTTTGAAGTGGCAGTTAGAAGGACAACACAAGCACCTACAACTACTAAACCGTTGCTGACCAAACCACTGACCAGGTTAAGGAAAAATCAGATGCTTCAAATGTTATGAAAGTAATGTAGCACTTACCTTTTAACACATAACAATGTGTATCTTTTTAACAGCGTCACTGAGAGGCCAACAACAAATAAGAAACAGGTGAGTGGGTAAAAATGGAAGTAAAATAAAATAAAAAAGAGCACGACCCAGTGGCAGATACAGGATTTCAAAAAGGGCGGTTTCAAAATGGCCGCCTCGGATAAAAAGGTAGCACAATAGGCTTTATAAAGGAGTGTTTCTAATTGATTTCATTCCACTGAGCGTAAAAGAACACAATCACTTTCAAAAGGGCTTGAAACCATGTATTTTATTCATCATATTAGTATAGGATAAGGTGCAGTTATTATCTGCATAAAACGAAGTCTTTGTCATAATTCTGATGTTCAAATATTTTGATGTCAGAATTTTGTATGTAGTTAAGAAATCTTGAAGGATTCAAGATATCTTAACTTCGATGGGTTGCTATGGCTACTGGAGACAAGAGGCGATTTGTTTAGCTAGTTAGACATAGTTATATCGATTCGGTAATCAATGATTTACGAGTAAGCGGTAGAATGTATTGATAACGTGCCAAAGTGGAGTAGAATGATGTGATGGTCATCGAGGCTGTAGCAGACGTTATTGGCTGTGGATAGTTGGGTAAGTACTGAAACACTTTTGTTAACACATGCATTTGGAAATACGTTATATTTTTGAGGGAGAGAAGATAACTCCGTTTCTTTCTTCTTTTTTTCTCTCCCTCGCACCCATTCGTTCTTTTATTCATTTTTCATTCATTTATTCAATCGTTCGCTTTATTTATTCAACCATCCATTTCTTATTTCGCTTTGTTTTTGTCTTCGTTTCTTTTTCCACACGGGAAGCCCAAAAGTGTAAAGACAACAGTGATGAACTACTAAACCAAAGGTAATAAAAATAATTAACACATATCAACACTATTTCAATGACTTACGAACATGACTGACGTTTTTTCTCTTTATCTCAGATAATGACGTCACAACAGTTGAAATACGTCACCAAACTGTCCTCAGAATGATGTAGACAGACAGACAAACCTAAAACTAAATAAGCATATTCAAATAGTTGGTTAAGTAGTCAAAAGTTAATCTTTAAATGGATATATTACTGAAGTATATAATTAGAGATGTGAATATGAATATAAATCAACAACTACAATCTTATGTAACAATAAAGACACATATATAGATACAAAAATAAATAAATGTAAACACCAAAGAATTTCATGCCATCTCCCCTACCCCTCCCTCCTCCATAGACATAGACTTGCACCCCCTCCCCCTCCACCATCCATGACGAGGACTGTGTTCAGGACTTTCTCCCTCCCCCCTCCCCTTCACTACTGATGTATGCTGATATGTAATGTTGGTGTATATTGTTCTTATTTCTGTAAGATCTTCCCTCCCTCTCCCGTAGCCACTGACTTGCACCCCCGCAACGCCATCCATGACGAGGATTGTTCAGGACTTTCTCCCCTCCCCCCTCCCCATGACTACTGATATATGCTGATATGTAATGGTGGTGTATATTGTACCTATTCTTATCAAAATTCGCTTTCCAACGATTCCAAAGATTTGTTTCCTGTCACTAGTAGGGCTTCGGAAGAGAGCAAGATATTGGGCATTTCGACTAATATCTGTATTAAACTTCCCCTTAGGAAACATGTTCTGAAGCAAGAGGATAACGCTAGCGTTTCTATGACGACCCTGCGTAAATAATCGAGCTACTACAGGACTGTCTATCGCTTCGGCCATCAGATCATCCAGTATGATTATGTTGTTGTACTTGGTATTAATTAAGGAATGGTCCATAATGAGCGTGCATATATCCAGTTCTGGAAGCACGAGAGCAGCGTAAGAGATGATCGAGGCGTAGCCGAGAGCATCTCTAGCTGCTAGAGTGCTTCCAGAACTGGATATATGCACGCTCATTATGGACCATTGCTTTTATAACATAGATAACATAGATAACGACTTTAATTCTCTGAAAAATGTATGATCACATGTCAAAACTCTCTTAAATGTGCGCGCGCACACTAAGGAAATTTACATTTTTACCGTTGGCTATTAAGAAAGTTCGAAGTATGTTTTACAGCGCCTCTTCTCTCCGCCTTCGCGGAGAAATGAGATTCTAAAAGAAGATGAATCACAGAGCTTATGTTCATGGTCTACACCCGTTGCGATAGATCAGCGATCACTTCTCGTGAATGACCAGTTGAACGTTTTGAACTGTGCAGTTGCTAAAGATGGAGCCAAACTGGCTCGCCGGATCTTGTCTTGCAACTTCTACAACCACATTGTTGTTTTTAACAGCTGTGTTCAGATGAACAGTAGCCGGGACAATCGCTTGGCTTGAGGAAGTGAGACTTTGGGACAGCACTTCAGAACAGTGGTGCAGTTGTTCGGTCGAAGGCCTCGCATTGTAGTGTGCCAAACTCTGCTCGTTTCGATGCCCAGATATGGCCATTATATGGCGATTAGGAATGCCTGCATTTGCATCACTGTGATTGATGTGGCTCGGACTGAATGGTTAGTGTATGGGCGGGATAATTTGGCCTCTTTACTGATCTCTTTCATCATTCCGTCCAGCTTATTGATGCCAACGTGCCTGTTTTCGTACCACAAGTCGTCTGTTGGGGACCAATTTCTCTTCGGATACTGGAAGAGGGATTCGCAGTTAGGATTGGTCTTTGACAAATACAAGCGCAGAGCTTTGTAGCCGTCGTTTGGATAGTCAGTTTCATACATTCGAGCTTTTTTCTCTGAGGAGTTTACATCATTTATGCCGCCCGGGTGGTTCTTGGTCGCTTTGTCGTGCGACATTGTAGCCCGCTTGCATCAACTTCAAACTTCAAGCTTGATGTCTTTAGCTCTCGCTGGCCTTCTCTTCCTCTCCGGCAGAAAAACGAGATCAAATGGAACCAGACATTCCTTAACAGATTCCATGGATCATTAAGGGAGAGAGCCTTGGAAGTTTTCAACTTCAATAGATCTTGGTTTCTATGACTGGTTTATGTTGTGTATCCTCCTTGTTTTTTCGCTTCATTTGAACTAGCTGGGCATCAAGCATCTCATTTGAACGGTTAAACCTTGGGTCAGTTGAGAGCTTCAAGCCACGGTTTAAAGGAGGCTGATTCATATATCTCTCAATGGCATGTCGAAAGCCCAGGAGTGTTTTCTTGCTGTACATCTCGCCGGTTGTCTTTCGTGCTTCGGGATAAAACCTGCGGAGATTTGCATCCAGTTGACCAAGCGTCATCTTCTCAAGAGGTGTCTGAATGTGCTACTCTTTACATCATGATAAAAGAATATAGGTTTGAAAAAGGTTAAGAACAATTGATTTGTATTTCTTACCTATTATCGAGCAATTATATTTTGTTTTTCTTAGTTGCAGTGCGAACCGCACTCAACAAGCTGTTGTGCAAAACCGATTGAAAACACGATGTTTTATTTCATTACTTAGTGAATTAGTAGGAGATTTTTGCCGATAGATCGATTCACTGCTTTAAAAATATGTAACAGTTTGCTAGCAATAAAAATAAAGCAGAAATACGAAAAGATTGTTGTTTAATATTTTATAATTTTCCTCGTTGAGAGTGATAGCTGTCTACAACACAACTTACGGAAGCCACCTTAGTGTTTATTGTCTGTGTTGACATTTTCGCGAAAAATATTTTTCATGAAAACTAGTTTCTATATTTTTAACTAAGTCAAAAGGTCATGCCATTTTATCTCATAAAAGCTATTAATTAATTTTTCTTACCTTTAAACGTGGAAACACACCAGTTTGTGTTTTTTTTGGTCTTGGCAGACTGCTTATCAGCGAGGATATCTTGCAACTCTTTTCGTTGAAGTTAGCAAATCTTTGTGAATTTGTTTCTGGTTTTTGTTGTTTATTAATTGGGGGTTCAATGTTTTGCTCAAACTCAAAATCAAAATTAGGAAGCTCATAATCTTTGTTAGATGGAAAAGAAGCCATATTCCTAGTTTTAAGTCACGAAACACTTTGCTATTTGCTACAGCTAGCGAACCAACGGTGAATTTTTCGCCGCTTTACCGTAAAAACATTTTCTATGGGATATCTCTATGGGATATCCATTTTTTCACATAGCAAATTAGCCAATCAGAGCACGCGTTATATCCTGCCTATGTTATAATCTCATTTAAATCCTCAGAAAGCTCAGGAAGACGACGTCCGAATCAAATCCTTTTTCCCAACGAGTCTTTTAAAGTGCTGGAACCATCTTGCCATTGATTATAGCACAATAGGATGCGGATATTTTTCTGCTCTTCAAACACGATACGATTCTTTTCTAAAATCTGTTCGACGAAATAGATTTTACCGCCAGTCCACTCTCGCTACCACAAAAAGAAGAACTCAAACGTCTGTTTTCTAATGGTAGCCGATAGCCTGATAGCCAATAGCCGATGGCCGATCGACCCCACATCGACCTCTCATCGACCTCACATCGACCTACAAGCATAAAAGAGACTGTCCTGTCTGTAACAAGCCTAATCTTAAGTTTATGAGGTTCATTTACGTCAAGTACATAAGCTTTATGGGAATGAAAGGAAAAAGTGGTTAGGAAGGGCAAGGTTCTCAGCACCACAAAACCACATGTCGAGCTTACTACCAGCACGGCCAGCACGTAGTCTAAAAGAAATCAGATGCGTTCGAATAATAACAAGCTCTGTACTCAAATAAACAAAAACTCGCTGCAAATTGAATTGATATCTAAAAATTTTAGTATCCCCAACCATTCAGTTTTCTAAATGTGATCGATATTTCGTAAAGCTAACTACCTCGGTGGCGAGCGTGGAGTAAAAGCGAAACACGAAAACTACACGAGCTCACTAACGAAAGTAGTCAGCTCCGTCTTTTCCTGTGGTTTGATTAAGATTTCGCTTTGTCTGTTTACTAGCATAGACTATTCATATTTAGACAAGTTTTATTGTGAGAAAGCAAATACATACTATTCATATATGGGTAGGGTTGGGAAACTATAAAATGCTCCTCTATATTTGGCGCGAAAACGATTAAAGGCTTGAATACTATTTGACCTTAGTTCAAATTTTAGTAAATTATGAAACAGCAATTATGAAAAAAAAAAAGAAGAAAGTTTCATAGTATAGAGAAACTCTATAATTATTAAAGAAATTAAATTTATTGTCAAAATCTTAAATATTTTTTTGTGATTTTTTGATATAAATGTAACTTTAGTGAATCAAAAGTCACCCCTCGCCCACCTCTCTCCCCCCTGACAAAACTAGACTCGAAAGCGTAACAAGTAGCGCTATAACGAGCTGTGCTGTCAATCACAATCAAAATCCTTACTATTTATACCTGATCACAGTGTCACACTGTAGTCAATCTTTGATTACCTTCTGCCTTGGCTGCAGCGTTCACTAGATTTCCCTACGAACCTTATCTTGGATGAGGACCTGACTGATCGATGGTGCGCCTTATACTGTTACTGTGTACTGTGTTCTTGTTGGTGAAGGGTGAGTCTAAAACTAGATCAAACACTATTTCTTATTTAATAGTAAACTCTCGGATGCTATCAAATTAAATTAAGTAGATTTTTCTTAATCTTATTATCTGGTAAGGTCATTTCACGAGCTACGTTTGGTCAATAATTGCGGCTCAAAACTCACAGCGTAGGAGCTGAATAATCTGATCCAGAAAAGCATATGTAATTTCGTATAAATTGAAATAAAACTTCAGAAGGGCGTCTTGAATACATTTTTTTTAGTTTTAGTAGGATAATTTGACAGTTCCATCAAATTAAGGATGTTCGCGGGCAAATTTCTCATGTTTTCCCCCTAAAACTGACTTCGCAGAGTGAAATAAGGTCATCATAGAAGATCGATGAGCAAATAAAAAATTGGGGTCACCGAACTCACCGAGACGTTATATAATATCACAGGTAGCCCAGGCTTACCGTTAGTGTTAAATAACTGAATCGATCGAGAGACAGACAGACAGACAAAGATTATATGGGTATCATATGTGTGTATCACCCGAGGCTACCCTCGAGAGTTTCTGATTTTCCTCTGTCCAGGCTCTCTCGAGAAAAAAACGGTTTTCTGGTGGCAAAACATTCGAGTCAGGAATGAAAATGGCGTCCAGAGAAGCCGGATTGTGATACTCATTTGGGGATTGCTTCTCAAGAATAATGGTTTTGTTAATTCTGTTAGGGTGACAGCGTGGCTTAGTTATCTCTCCAAAGTCCTGCAAAAGAAAGTTTCAACTGGTAGTATTTTTCGGCAAAATATTTGGCAAAGAGTTCGACCGTTCGACGGCCGTTTTGTCTGAGTCGTTTCCTACCTTCTCCTCTTTAGTGTGTGGTGGGGAAGCGTCATTTAAACCTAACGAAATGAGCTGTAATTAAACCATGGGGCTGTTCAATATATAAATAACACACGGTGAGAGTTTTATTTGATTTTGATTATTTTAAAGAGTCAAAATGAGGATTCAAAAATACCTATATGATACCCATATAATCTTTGTCTGTCTGTCTGTCTGTCTATCTCTCGATCGATTCAGTTATTCAACACTAACGGTAAGCCTGGGCTACCTGTGTATAATATGAAAGTACAGCTGTGCCTTTTATTAATCAAAAATAGGCAGTAACTGATTGATGATTGATGAGTCAGAGCATTAAAGAATCCTAGTCAACCTCAATGCGCCGCTCCCGTATCTTATTGTTTACATTGTCCTCTTTTACTGCGAGCTAAGTCCCTCTATTTCCCTTGGTCACTGTCCGTCTGTCTGTCCGTGTCGATTGGTCGAGGAAGATTGGTTACGAGTCAAAAGTCCCTGGGGGAGGGGGCTGGGGAGGGAGGGACGAAAGAAAAATAGAGGGACTGCCGTCGTAACACTTCAAGGATCGTGTCATAATTTCCCGTTGTTCCAGCAACGTAAAATTCTGATTGGCCCTTTACACAAAGGCCGGATGTCAAGCTAAGACAGTCCACGTCCTTCAAATTTTGAAAGTTTAAGATTACGAGGCTAGCATAATATCATATTTGGAAAGTAAGCTAAAAACGAACATTTCATACTTAAAATAGAGCAGAAGAAAGTGGCAACACATCTACTAGGAGAAAAAGATGCCCCGGAGCTACTTGTTAGCTGAGGAAATTCAAAACCTTCGTTCGCGTCCTTGTATTCTGGTGGTTGAGCTTTATACGAGCCGCCACTAGTTTCTTTGCTGTGATGTGACCGCCTTTGCGAAGGCAGAACCCGATAAAAAATATCGACAGATCAGCGTTGGACAAGGACTTTATATTGATACTGAAGAAACTCGCAACTTGAAATTTAATTTAGCAATCACGCAGAATGATCTTTATTTGAGAACTTACAAACTTGAATGTATGTGTATGTAAACCAAATTCCGGATATGACGCAGGCTAAACCTTTCGTGTAGAGCTTTCTTTTCTTTTTCCCCCTGCATCCTGGTATAGGTTAGAGAGCCGTTTAAAGTGAACGTCGGCTGAGTCGTTGTTGCAGTTCTTACTGTTGCTCCTGCATGAAGAATGTTGTCGTTCACATTCACAGCGTTCCTTATCTTTAGTGCACACTTGGAACATAGTCGGGATGAAAGTTATTCCCTATTCACCAGATAAATTTTTAAAATTTTGACGATTACTGAGAGAAATGCCCTCAACTCCGGACTTCTTCGAAATATCGTAAATGTTCTCTGTAAAAAATTGCTGTGAAAAATTTCCCAAATTGATCTTAAATTTTGTCTATAAAAATCAGAGACGGCCGTTTCTATTTTTCGAGGTCTTACTACTTTTGCTGGAGTGATTTCATATTTTTCTGAGTTCATCGGCACAGTTTGAAACGAACATCTTCAACAATTATATTCAACTACTCTCGATTAACCAAATTTCTATTTTTCTTTTGTCCATCCCTCCCCAGCCCCCTCCCCCAGGGCCTTTTTTTACGTGTTTTCCGTGTGATGAATTTCCCATACTTTTTTTCCAAAGTTGGAGCATTGACAACTTATTTAATTCTTTACCAATCATTAATTTAAAACAAATGGGTGTTCAAAGAACCTTGACTTGCAAATTCGCATTGATGCAGTGTTTTGCCATTGAAATTTCTTTATAATGTTTGCGCATTAGAAGACATGTACATATAAAAATGGGTAAAAACTAGAGGGAAAAAAAGTGATTTAAAATTGATGTAAAAATGAGCTAGCACGTTTCTGTTTGTTACAGAAACAAAGTCCAAGGTAGCTGTTTGTCTAGTGGACGGTAAGACTCCTAACGAAGGACGTGTAGAAGTAAGATACAAAGGTACTTGGGGTACCATATGCAATAATGGATGGGACATATGGAATGCTTACGTGGTGTGTCACA
Organism: Actinia tenebrosa; assembly: GCF_029948245.1. Lineage (NCBI taxonomy): Eukaryota > Metazoa > Cnidaria > Anthozoa > Actiniaria > Actiniidae > Actinia > Actinia tenebrosa. Next base: position 5,377,117 of record NW_028292584.1, read on the forward strand.
TGTTGAATTACTCCAAGGCAGTTAATGCAACAACTGCTAGCTCCAAAGGAACTGGTCCTATATGGCTTAAAGGGCTTGGTTGCTGGGGATCCCAAGAATTTATTGATCAGTGTGCTCATGCTGGCTGGGGTAACACTGGTGGATGTGATCACAGCCGTGATGCTGGAGTGGTATGTGGCAATGCAATAAACGTCAATGTTCGTCTAGTGGATGGTAAGACTCCTAATGAGGGACGTGTAGAAGTAAGATACAAAGGTACTTGGGGTACCATGTGCAATGATGGATGGGACATACCCGATGCTTACGTGGTGTGTCACATGTTGAATTACTCCAAGGCAGTTACAGCAACAACTGCTAGAATCAAAGGGACTGGTCCTATATGGCTTAAAGGGCTTGTTTGCTCCGGATCCCAAGAATCTATTGATCAGTGTGGTCATGCTGGCTGGGGTAACACTGGTGGATGTGATCACAGCCGTGATGCTGGAGTGGTATGTGGCAATCTAACACCAGGTACAGCTAGATAAGCTACAAAACACTCATAGGATCTTTGTTTATCTATTCAATCGTGTCAAAATAAAATTTTTTTTATCATCAACTTATAGTTCTTGCATTAGTTCGTTTTCCATTTTTATCAAATAATAAAGTTATTTTTTGTGACGACGTTGATTAGGATAGTTATCTATATATAATGTGTATCTTTACACTGTCTTAACATCAAACTTTGCAAGCAAAGTAAGGAATGTGATTAGGATGTTGGTTGTTTATTGAACAATATTTGTTTCAGAGGAGAAAGCGATCAAAGTTCGTCTGGTGGGAGATCAAAACCATACTGGCAAAGTAGAAATACAGTATCAAGGGACCTGGGGAGTAGTCTGTGATATTTCGTGGGATATACGAGATGCTCACGTGATCTGCCGAATGCTTGGTTACAAAGCAGCAAAACACGCAATTTATTGCATTGAAGGAGAGACACGAAGAAGAACGCTCATGAATCTTGTGAGATGTAGTGGTAGAGAAAAGTCGATAGCAGAGTGTGCTCACCAAGGATGGTGGAGTGTTCATTCATGGTGTACAAATAAACATCTTGCTGGTGTGGCTTGTCAGACAAATGAAGGTGAGAAAGTCAAATCTCTACTTTACTCTGATCATTCAAATATTATTATATCAAAGCAAATCATCTAGATAGTGCGTTTGTTGATCAGACATAAGCTTTATTAAAGCTCTACTTATTCTCTTTCAAACACTTGTCCAAGTGTCAGTTGTACAATAACCTCAATGATGTTGGTACAAATCCACAGATCCTCCACCAGTTCAAGTTCGTTTAGCTGGAGGAAGGTCAGACAATTCTGGTCGACTTGAAGTCAGGTACCATAGTCAGTGGGGTACTGTATGTAACGTTGGATGGGACATGAAAGACGCTGAGGTGGTGTGTCGTATGCTTGGTTACCCTGGAGTACAGGAACACATAACAACCAACTTTACACCCGTCAAGGGTATAGTATGGCTGAGAAACGTTGGTTGTACAGGAGGAGAAACGTCGATTACAGACTGTAGTCACAATGGATGGGGTAATGCGTACTGTTACCATAGTGAAGACGTTGGAGTGACGTGTAAGATGGGTACGTTATTGAAAAAAAACAATGTGTATCGCGTTGAATTTCATAATGTCCCGAATGGTGTAATAGTACATATTAATTCAAGGTCAAACAACAGGTTTAAGTCATTGATATCAAGATTCAGTAGATGTGAAATTCGGACTTTACATTTGTATATTAGGTGTATATTAGGTTTTTCAATCGTTTTGTAATTTTCAAAAGTCATTCCCTAAAACTCTGGCGCACTCTTTATTTCTAACCAAAAGGGAAAACTAAAATCCTTTAACTTTCATCTTAATTTTGAAGGCGCAGATAGAAGAACAACACAAACACCTACAACTACTAAACCGTTGCTGACCAAACCACTGACAAGGTTAAGGAAAAATTAGTTGCGTAACTATGTTATGAAAGTAATGTAGTACTTACATTTTAACACCTCACATTGTGTATCTTTTTAGCAATGTCACTGAGAGGACAACAACAATTAAGAAACAGGTGAGTGGGTAAAAAATGGAAGTAAAATAAGATAAAGATAAAAAAGAGCACGACCCAGTGGCAGATCCAGGATTTCAAAAAGGAAGGTTTCAAAATGGCCGCATCGGAGATCAAGCTGACGAAATCGACATCACAAAGAGGGGTCCTAATTTCATTCTGCTGAGCGTAAAGAACATGATTGGCTTAACAAAGGGCTGGAACCGCCACTGCGACTTAGTGTTATGTACACCGTGATTCCTAAACATACATACTTTTATCCTCATCTTCGAAAATCTATTTTTTCTACCTCATTTACTTGGGTCCAACATCTGTTGCATTCATCAGGTTAAGGGACCAGTCATTATTTAAGTCGATGGGGGAGGAGAAAATGGGGTGCCCTCAAATTTTTTTAGTGGAACAAGGGGGGCCTTTAAAGGTAAAAAAGAGGATTGGGAGGATTTTTTAGACGATTGAAGATGGTACCCGAAAAACATGAATGCTATTAGGTAGGGTACTGGAAATTTTTTTGCATCAAAAACATTTTTTCCTCCACCCCTCCCCCCCTCCGATTTAAATAATAACAGTTCCCTAAGATGGGATTCACCGTCTACATAACAAGATGTATTTGCTGATATTACGTTTTTTTCTTTTTGGTTTTTTTGTTTTCGGTTTGTTTGTTTTTATTTTTTATTTTTAATCTTATTTGTATGATTTGGCTTGGTTAATCGATAATAATGGAAAATTTAAACAAAAGTTTCTTCACATAAAATAAGGGAACCGGAGAGCCTGGCTGCCATGCAACGAAAGCGATCGCGGATTGCTCAAAAGATGTTGGTAAGAAAAACACGTACATGTATATAATTAAGTACACTACAATATTCTATCATAATCAGCTAACCCTTCACAAGAGTCTAAAGAATCTAGCATCTATAGGCTTTTGTCATAATTCTGATGTTCAAATATTTTGATGTCAGAATTTCGTATGCAGTTAAGAAATCTTGAGGGATTCAAGATATCTTAACTTTGATGGGTTGCTATGGCTACTAGTGGAGACAAGAGGCGATTTGTTTAGCTAGTTAGACATAGTTAAATCGATTCGGTAATACTGTGGCTCATAAGGGACATAGTAATTTATTGTTTTTTCGAGTTTAAAAACCATTTTTTTATTGCGAATCCAGAATCCCAGGAACCATATTCCCAGAATTCCAGATTGCTGCGTTGGTCACCCTGTGTGTTCATGTTTTCAATGATGGCCTACAACGAGATGCCTACACATGCACAAACACATAAGGGAATGTGTGGAAGCTATGATGAAGATATGACAATAAAACTTTTCACTCAACAATTAAATTTGCTTCATAACTTCAAGTTGCCGGAGTCGTTCCTTGATCTTGTTTAGTGTTCTAGCGAAGTTTCAGCACGATTTATTGAGGTTGTTTAGTGTTTTTTTTCCGAAATGCGCTCTTCTCTACCTAAATAATGGGAAGGCTGGAGGCTTAGCACCCAATATCGACCACATTACGTTCTAGGAAATCCCCAAAACATCTCACTCTACCCTTTAAACCGCAATAAAAATTTAACATATCAAAGGAATGACATTTTTTTAGTATTACATTCATTCAGAATACCAAAACGCCAAATACTATTTCCAGAATCCTTGTTTGAAGTCGAACATTTGACTTCTTCCAAGTTTTTTCTTTAGCTTGGTAGCGCAAATTTTGAAGCAATTTGTTGAGTGATCGAAACATTTTGTCATTGTCATAACTTCAATATATTCCCCTTATTTCCCTTATCGTTTGTGCATGTTGGCCATGACAGACCGCATAAACACACAGGGTGACCACAGCAGCAATCTGGCATCTGGGTTTATGGGATTGTAGGTTTGTGGGATTCGCAATAAAAAAATTGTTTTTACATTCTCGAAAAAAAATAAATTCACCTTATAAGCCACCGTAGTAATCAATGATTTACGAGTAAGCTGTAGAATGTATTGATAACGTACCAAAGTGGAGTAGAATGATGTGATGGTCCCCGAGGCTGTAGCAGACATTAATGGCTGTGGATAGTTGGGTGAGTACTGAAACACTTTTGTTAACACATGCATTTGGGAAGGTACCTTTTATAATGGGGGAGAGAGGGCTGCAAGATTCGCAGTAATTTATTTTTAGATGATTGTAGCCCACGCCTTTTATTCAGTAAGAAATATATGACCCTCCTATAGAGTTAACAACGAAAAATCTTTTGTCAAAAAATAAAAATGTTTAAACCTGCCAAAACAGTTAATTTTTTTACTATTGACCCTCCCCTCTGAAGCCCAAGCCATCCCACTATTAAAAAAACGTATCTTTCATCTCCAGTCTTCTCATTTATACCTTTGTGTGTTAGTTGTCCTATTGATTGATTGCTTCATTCATTAAACAGATTTAACCCTCCATTTCTTTCTTCTTCTTTTTCTCTCCCTCGCAACCATTCGTTCTTTTATTCATTTTTCATTCATTTATTCAACCGTTCACTTTTTTTATTCACCCATCCATTTCTTAATTCGCTTTGTTTTTGCATTTGTCTCTTTTTCCACACAGGAAGCCCATCAGTGTAAAGACAACAGTGATGAACAACTAAACCAAAGGTAATAAAAATAATTAACACATATCAACACTATTTCAATGACTTACGAACATGACTGACGTTTTTTCTCTTTATCTCAGATAATGACGGCACAACAGTTGAAATACGTCACCAAACTGTGCTCAGAATGATGCAGACAGACAGACAGACAGACGGACAGACAGACAAACCTAAAACTAAATAAACATATTCAAATAGTTAGTTAAGTAGTCAAAAGTTAATCTTTAAATAGATATATCACTGAAGCATATAATTATAGATGTGAATACGAATATAAATCAACAACTACAATTGTATGTACCAATAAAGACACATTTATAGATACAACAATAAATAAATATAATCACCAAAGCATTTCACGCCATCTCCCCTACCCCTCCCTCCTCCATAGACATAGACTTGCACCCCCTCCCCCTCCGCCATACATGACGAGGACTGTTCAGGACTTTCTCCCTCCCATGACTACTGATATATGCTGATATGTAATGGTGGTGTATATTGTACCTATTCTTATCAAAATTCGCTTTCCAACGATTCCAAAGATTTGTTTTCTGTCACTAGGGCTTCGGAAGAGAGCAAGATATTGGGCATTTCGACTAATATCTGTATTAAATTTCCCCTTAGGAAATATGTTCTGAAGCAAGAGAATAACGCTAGCGTTTCTATGACGACCCTGGGTAAATAATCGAGCTACTACAGGACTGTCTATCACTTCGCCCATCAGATCATCCAGTATAATTATGTTGTTGTACTTGGTATTAATCTCATTTAAATCCTCAGAAAGCTCAGGAAGACCCCGTCCGAATCAAATCCTTTTTCCCAACGAGTCTTTTAAAGTGCTGGAACCATCTTGCCATTGATTATAGCACAATAGGATGCGGATATTTTTCTGCTCTTCAAACACGATACGATTCTTTTCTAAAATCCGTTGGACGAAATAGATTTTACCGCCAGTCTACTCTCGCTACCATAAAAAGAAGAGCTCAAACGTCTGTTTTCTAATGGTAGCCGATAGCCTGATAGCCAATAGCCGATGGCCGATCGACCCCACATCGACCTCTCATCGATCCCACATCGACCTACTAGCATAAAAGAGACTGTCCTGTCTGTAACAAGCCTATGAGGTTCATTTACGTCAAGTACATAACCTTTATGGGGATGAAAGGAAAAAGTGGTTAGGAAGGGCAAAGTTCTCAGCACCACAAAACCAGCTTACTACCAGCACAGCTTACTACCAGCTTACTACCAGCACTCAAATAAACAAAAACTCGCTGCAAATTGAGTAGTGCAGCGCACTGATTCTAAAAATAGCTTAAAGATTCGGACAAACACTACATTCTGTTTAACCGCTACGAGGATTATGCGAACCGATTTTATTATTTTTACTTAAAGTTACAATAATAACCCATGTAAACTAAGATCAACTGCGATCGGCTGTGAAAATTATCTGCTGAAAGTAAATTTGTAAGTTTGTTTGTCCGAATTTCGCCTTTGTCTTCGTTTTTATGACGTCACGGTTGCGCTCCGCTATTGATATCTGTTCGTTGGAACATCGTTCATTTTTTAAGCTTTGGCCAACGGAAGATTACAAATTTTAGTATTCCCAACCTATTTTTCTCTAAATGAATTCGATATTTCGTAAAGCTAACTACCTCGGTAGCGTCGAGTAAAAGCGAAACACAAAAAACATGTGCGAGCTCACTAACGAAAGTAGTAAGTTCTTTCCTTTATATGGTTTGATTAAGCTTTGACTGTTTTTTAGCCTACGCTATTCTCGGTTTTCACCCACGTGACTTGGTGCATGACAACGGTTGCTAACCGCCATATTGGTGCACAACATAGTGTAAACAAAAGAGATTCATCACAATCGAGCGACTAAAAGTCAATATTTTCAGCACATTTTCTATAATGGTTCTTTGTTTAATGGTAAATTGTCATACCAGGAGTGTTCGTGATAAGGGAATTTCCCTCTTTCGTGTTCCATCGGTTAGAAAAAGTCAAGGAGAGGAGGCAGAAGAGCTGTCGATTGAACGACGTAGAAAGTGGTTGGCCGCCATTAGTAGGGTTGGGTTATCCGAAGAAATCATCAACAGTGGGAGAATTTGCAGCCGTCACTTCGTTTCTGGAAAACCTGCTGCCAATTGGGATAAGTTTAACGTCGATTGGGTGCCTACATTAAATTTGGGACACAACAAAACAGTAGTAAGTGAGAAAAACTCCGATCTTCAAGCCGCGCGAAGTGAACGTGCAAAAGTGAGAAGGAAGAGACAACAGGAAAGAGCATTGTTCGAGTCAGCTGCAAAGGTAGCGAAACTGGATGAAGAAGGCGCTACAATCGACAATATTTCTTTTGACTCTCCTTCTTTAACTGAGGAAATCAGCCAGATCGCAAATGACCTTCAATCAGCGAGTGATAAATCAAAGTTGCACTGCCAAGATGGCGATTTATTGGACGGGATTACTTCGAAGCTGGAGGAACTTTGTAAGATCACTGACTCTAGCACACAAACAAACGAAGTTAATCCAGAAATGACCGAGTCAAGCACACAAACTGAGGAGTTAGATTATATGTTTTCTCAGCCAAAGAAAGCCCCTTTCGATCGCGAAGATATGCTGGAAGATGGGAAGGTACTATTTTACACTGGATTGCCTTCAGCTACTATTTTACAAGCTGTATATGAACATGTAGCCCCTCATGTGGCAAGAAAGTCGTTGAGCTTAACGAAGTTCCAGGAACTTGTCATGGTCTTGATGAAACTCCGACTTAATGTGCCATACTTGGATCTTGCATACCGTTTTGAAGTGTCTGCACCAACTGTCTCCAGGATATTTTTTACCTGGATAACAATCATGGACATACGACTCTCTCAACTAATATATTGGCCTGAGCGGGATGAACTATGGAGAACAATGCCTCAATGCTTCGAGTTTTCGTTTGGAAAGAAGACAACAGTGATTATTGATTGTTTTGAGGTCTTCATAGAAAGGCCTACCAACCTGCTGGCAAGAGCCCAGACCTTCAGCTCCTACAAACACCACAACACTGTAAAGGTATTAATTGGAATCACTCCACAAGGCACCATTTCCTTTGTATCAAAGGCCTGGGGTGGCAGAACATCTGATAAGCTCCTCACTGAAAACTGTGGTATTTTAAATAAACTTGTGCCTGGTGATCTAGTAATGGCCGACAGGGGATTTACAGTTCATGAAAGTGTGGCATTCAAGAGAGCAGAGCTTGTTATACCAGCGTTTACTAAGGGGAAGAGCCAGCTGGACCCCATCGATGTTGAGAACACCCGAGGAATTGCAAATGTCAGAATTCATGTGGAGAGGGTAATCGGTTTGCTGAGGTGCAAGTACACAATTCTGAAAGGGACACTGAGCACTGACTTTCTCATGAGCAATAAGGAACAGGTACCAGTCATTGATATCATTTTAAGGGTGTGTTCTGGTCTTGTTAACCTTTGTCCACCAATCATTCCATTTGACTAGATTATAAACATACTAATCATTACCAAAATTTAAGAATTTGAATTTATTTATAAAGATAAAAATGAAATACCAGGATATTCTTGTATTCAAAATGTCATAATGTATTGGTGACACAAGAAATATTTTTCTGCTTTGTTCCTGTCAGAGTAGCTATTTTATTTTTGGACATTGCTGATGAAAACTAGTGTATCTTAATTGTTTATTATTAATTCTCAAATTTACTACTATTTTGTTGCATTTAAAGCACAATAGAATATAGTGGTCTTTTGTATCACCTATTTCAAAAATACAGTTGTCACTGCCAAAGGCAATAGTCGATTCGAAGGTGTAATATATGAAAATAAACGCAAATAATCAAAGCCTTTAAAGTTCTTTCAGGCTACAAACAACACTGGATATCTCAAAACTCATTAAAAAAAGACAAAAAAAAAAACAAGTGATTGTTGGAACTATGAATAACCTATCACCTTTCTCCTTTAGCGATGACAACCTTTCTTAAATGAAATAGGTGTATAGATATGTTTTTGTGTAATGAATATTCTAGTGGATCGAAACCAACTGTTATTTGCTAAATAGCTACTATGATTATTAACAACTTTGTATTTCTTTCATGGTATTAATGCATTTGCTCTTCTAAAACAACATTACTGTTTCAAATAAAGAGTAGATGATGGCTAGTGAACACTAGCGTGTTCTAAACACATATTCTAAACTGATGGAAACATTGTAATTTTACCAATTTCCAAACACTGAGCCAGATGTGGGCGCATTTTGGGTATGTCAAATGTAAAGTCTCGTGGGCTGAAACCATAAACCAGACACGTAGCAAATGCTATGGCAAAGATTCCACAGTCACTCCCATTCAGTTGTTGCTGGACTGTTACATTTTCTATGCCTACATAGCTGTCTGCCATTAAACTCTCTACCTGTTCTTCAACCTCTTTGGCAATGATATCATGGTAGAGACTATCATAAAGGTTGACCATGCCTGGTCTACATCCAATAGAGCTTATACAGACCCAGTGCATATGTCCTGTATGTAATATTTGAACAAATTCTGAAGTGACAACATCAAAGTTCCTAATGGGGCCAAGGGTTGTTTTTTGAAAGCTCTCTATCAGAGGATTGACTTTCTGTAGATGTACTTGTGCTTTCTGAATTATTGTACAGTCCAGCCATCCAGTAGGTGAATTAATGATGTCAAAATGACTGTCATTGAGGCTACCAAGGGAAGCCCTCTTGTCTAAAACCCCTTTAGTCACTTGTGTTATTTTGACATCCGATTCATCATCACTGGAATCAATAATTGATGAATAACTAGTAGATACAGCACTAGCATTATTACCAATGATTGTACTTTCCTTTTTGTCCAATTTAGCTGCTTGCATTTGTGGAATACTGTTTTCACATTTTAATTGGCTTGTTGATGCAGCACTAACAGTGTTGGCTTTTGAAGAAGAAGAACAAGTGGTAGGACCAATAGAACTAGATGCAGTTACTTTGGCTGCTTGAGACACCTTGCAATTGCTGCACACCCACGTAGTTTGACTATTGTTAGGCATTCTTTTATAGTCCAGACACTGGAGATGGAAAAACTTTCCATTTTGGCAATTTTCACTGTGACATTTGAGAAGCCTTTCATTCATCATTGGTGATGAGCCACATACACAAATACTGTCCAGTTTCAAAGCTTGATCATTATGTGTGCACTTAGTAGAACTTGGCTTTGATGCTTTTCTTGGCTTTTTGCATTGAAATTCTGCTAGCAAGCGGCAGTTAGGACAGTACCAAACATCAGGGACTGAATCTGATAAATGCAAACATGTCTGGTGAAATTCCTTTATTAGGCACTTTGGGTTACTGCAGTGAATAGTTCTTCCTTGAGAAGGCATTCCACAGTAACAAATACCAGAGGACTTGTTTGCTGGTTTTATTTCAGGTAAGTGCTGTTTTCTTGTATACCATCGAGCAAGAATCTCAGGTAGTATGCATGTCTGCCATACTTTTGTAACTTTGGGAACGATAGCTTCCCAGTGACTTGTTTCTGGGAGAATTCTTTCAATGAAGACTTGAGGTTTGTTTTCGCTGAATGCACACACGACAAAGTCACAAAATTGGCGACCAGTTATAGACAATTGTTGCTGCACTTGGTAATAATACTGGTGCTTTCTCTTTAGTCGAAATATTCCATTCACTTTCTCTAGGCAAGAACTTTTCTTAAGCACATAACTTTCAAAGTCCCAGTTTTCAATAATGTAAGGGCACTTTACTTCTCCACACCCATCACCACAACAGGAGCAGGAACAGAGGAAATCAGGTGTTGCATGCATCCAGGGATGTTGCTTATCAATGAAAACTCCACACTTTATCAGTACAAAATCTTTGTGGTTTGCAGACATGAGATGGTTGTAAGTCTCTATGGCTTTGCCTTCATTTTTGATTCCATGATTGATTGCTTTAGATTGCACACTAAACAACTGTGGATAGCAAATGTTTTTAATAAGTGAGATAGATGGTTGGTCAGGATTTGTATTGGCAACAGAATAACTCATTGAAGCCCCAACACGACCAGCTCTATGTTTAAAAAACGCAGTTCCTTTTGATTGATCCCTTGTTTCCTGTTCTATTAATTCTATCTCGGAATCAGAAAGAGATAGTTCGACTTTGCAGCACTTTTGTAACAGCTCTGGGTAGTTCAGCTTCAGATTCTCATGATTGTAAAGGGATGGTATCGTTAGAACACGCCGACTTTTTAGTACAAATTGATCAGCATAAGGAGCCACTAGAGAAAGAATGACAGGCTTTTTTTGGCTCTCATTTAGTTTTGCAAAGAAGGTTTTCATATCCGTTTCTGTAGGGGTGACATTTGGGACGGACTTCGTTTTCCCTACCGGAGTGCTAGTCGAAGGTTGTACACCATCAATTTTAACGTCTAATTCATCTTTCAACTTTCGAGCTGATTTAAAATTGATGTCTTCAACTTGAGCGTACGGTACTTCGTTTACGTAAGTTGGGAGTAGCCACGTACATTTCACTTCTGTGCAGGCCAACTTTCCATGTATACGATTCCACGCCTCAATATAGAACAGTACGCTCCCTACATGAGAGCAGCACTCTGCTAGACCTGCTTTGCAACCAAGGCAGTGGGCAGGTATTATCGTTCCTTCTCCATTAGCGATAATCCAAATTGGTATTGGCGGTTCATTCATTCGCTGCGAATGACGAACTTTTCCTAACACCACGAACTTATTTCCAATGGCTTTTCCTTGAACGCTCGTTATGAAGCCCGATACCATTTGATTGTAACTCTCTAGACTCTTGAAAGCCTTGAACTGCCTTAAAGTATAGAAGCTGGTTTCCAGCACAAGATAAGAGAGAAGATCGGTGGCTTCGATCGGTGGCAGACATTCTGCATCTAACTTCTCGCCTTGTAAACACGCGGGGTCGACTCCAATACCTTCGATTTTTTTTAAATATCTCGTTCGAATGTGATTTTCAAGCTTTTTGGCGTATTCAGATAAGACAATTGAAGAGGTATCTTCAATTCTTTTCTGTTCTTGGGTTTCGTTTTTTGAAATATCGACGAGTAAATCCTCGGACATCGCATAATTCGAATCAAAACATAAGCGCACGTGTGTGATTTGACATATGCTAATGAGCTTCCTGTGCACCAATATGGCGGACACTAAGTTTTAATCCGCTCGTGACGTCACGTGAAAACCGAGAATTCATATTTAGACAAGTTTTATTGTGAGAAAGCAAATATAAACTATTCATGTATGGGTAGGGTTGGGAAACTATAACATGCTCTTCTGTATTTGGCGCGCAAACGCTTAAAGGCTTGAATACGTTTGACCTTAGTTCAAATTTTAGTAAAATATAAAACAGCAATGATGAATAAAGAACAAAAGACAAATTTCATGGTATAAAGAAATTTTGTAAATATTAAACAAATCTTGAATTGATTGTCAAACTTTTAAATATTTTTTTGTGATTTTTTGATATAAATACAGTGGAACCCCGTTAATCCGGTCACCGAAGGGACATTCAAAAGTGGCCGTTTTAACGGGGTGGCCGCATTAAGTGGGCTGTCAAAAAATATGTTAAAAACGTGTTTTATCAATCAGTACGAAACTACTTAACAAAGTGCAATAATGTATATTGTATTTTTAAATAATGTTTCTAAAACTTCTGATACTATTGGAGCTCACTTATAACTCAATTTTAGTAGTACTTTAAAACTTTAAATTATACAGTAGTACAGGACTGTAGATATAACAGTAGAACAGAGAAACCTGAGTACAGTAACAACTACTTTTTAAAATAGGTAGTGACTTTGCTCTGTACAGACGAATGAAGCTTCCTTTGTCATACTGACTCGAGCCTGGACATCACCCCAGACAGGCTATCGGCATGGCTTGTTTTAATACTGTACCGCCATAAAATAAACGCGGACATACTTTAGCGCATCGCGCTGTACGTGTTTCTCTGTTTGAAGTTATTGTTGTGTTGATTCTGATTCTACAAAAAGCATTATTGTAGAATGTTAACCGAATGAATAAAAGAATCACAGATTTTTCAGCAACAACTTTACAGTATTTACACTAAGATCTAAACTGTAACCTATTTGTCCTGTCCGTAACACGGGGTTAAAAAATATGGAAGTTTGTCAATCTGGCCACAAAAGTGGCCGTTGGCCGTATTAACGGGTGGCCGTATTAAGCAGGTACATTTTACAGTAAATGTATGGGTATTTCGTCGGGACCCAAAAGAGCTGACCGCAATAACGGGGTGGCCGTATTAAGCGGTTGGCCGTAAGTGGGATTCCACTCTATAACTTTTTTGAATCAAAAGTCACCCCTCGCACTCCTCCCTACCCCGCTCACAAAACTAGACTCGAAAGCGTAACAAGTAGCGCTATAACGAGATGTATTGCAAATCACAATCAATATCCTTACTATTTATACTTGATCACATTGTCAGACTTAAGTCATTGTTGGCTTACCTTCTGCCTTGGCTGCAGCGTTCACTAGATTTCCCTACAAACCTTATCTTAGATGAGGACCTGACTGATCGATGGCGCGCCTTATACTGTTACTGTGTACTGTGTTCTTGTTGGTGAAGGGTGAGTCTAAAACTTGATCAAACATTATTTCTTATTATTGTACTTTTACTTATTTCCCTAAATAATTAGGCACAAATTATCATTTAAATTGAGTCTGAGTATCAAAAGACAAAAGCAATGCATCAAAACGAAATCAAATGTAGCAAAAAGTTCCCTCGTTTTTTTAATTTTGATATAGCACATGAAGTATAGAATGAAGTTGAATTTTCACTCAAAATCGTCGCAGTTACACTTGTTGTATATATTCAATGGTGTCTAAATTTTTAAATGACAAAAATAATACAAATCAAACCGTCCTTTGGCGAACTCTTGGAATCTAGTCGACGTTCCAGAGATTGGGCTTCATGTGTCCTTATAGTTGTTGACATTCGAAGGTTTCAAAGTATTTCGCTCAATTTCATATTTTAAATACTCAATTTAGGCTGCGTTCATAATGTATGGCAGAGGGGGGGGGGCAGATGAAATTGAGGGGGGATCGGGAAAATCAGAAAAATGGGGGGGGTGAACAGTTTTTGGAAAAAGCTACAAGCTTTGCTTAGGAGGGATCGTATTTTTTTGCATGACTTTAAGGGGGGTGTTAAGAATTATTCTGGACTTTTTAAAATTTTCACCACAATTTTTTCCATGCATCCGGCTCGACCCACGAGCGTTTCTGTTTGCTTTAATGCATCAGCAAAAAAAGGTTTAACTCATTGAAATTTTAGTTCAGGTCTTAATTGTATTAATTTACTTCAACTTGCATCTTTCCTTGAATCTTTAAATATAATTATTCCGAAGAGATACCTATGTGCGAGTGTGCGCATGCACAGTGGGTCCACAATGCTAGAAATATCCCACACGTTTCATCAGCAGTTCATTTCCTCATATAAACACCCAATGTAGTCTATACTACATAAGAGTTTCGTACTTGTTAACTAACATCTTAGTGAGCGAGTGAGTGAGCGAGTGACACATATGCATATCCAGGCGCCTCACAATAACTCGTTTCTACGCTTCGCGAATCCACGAGTTAAAAGGCAAGTTACTTAAAGTTATCTTACAAAAGAATACAATAATCGTAGCAATTAGATACTGTTTTGATGTGTACCATGCACCCAACACCCAACGTTTAAAGAGAAGCTTTTCACCCGAGTACTATGTCCATTGTCTTAGTAACTGGTCGTTCATGATAAGCCAAACTTCTAAGTAATATAGTAAAGTTATCTTTTTAAAATGTATTCCAGTCCCTAGTGTACGAGACCAAAACCCTACACACTTGAGCTACTCTCGGCTTACACACACACAAAAAAGGGAAAACTAAATGTTTTTGCAAGAGAAAGCGTTATATCCTCTAGTCAGCCTCAGTGTTATAGCATACATATCTGTAATCTTGAATCTCATAGGTGTACTTCAATATTTCACTTTATGTCTTTATTTTCTATTTTGAAACAAAAATCAGTAGTCTTTTATTAGTAGAAGGTAATGAAGGATATTCAACAACAAACCTTTAGTTATTGTAAATTAGTGTCTGAATAACAACAAAACAGAACAAGCAGATGTTTTACACTTGATAAAAAAGTACGAAGATATTTTTTAAAGCACGTTTCTGTTTGTTACAGAAGCAAAGTCCAAGGTAGCTGTTCGTCTAGTGGACGGTAGGACTCCTAACGAAGGACGTGTAGAAGTAAGATACAAAGGTACTTGGGGTACCATATACAATGATGGTAACTGGGACATAAGGGATGCTTACGTGGTGTGTCACATGTTGAATTACTCCAAGGCAGTTACAGCAACAACTGCTAGCGTCAAAGGAACTGGTCTTATATGGCTTAAATTAAGAGTTTATGGTTGCTATGGACACGAAGAATCTATTGATCAATGTTGGCATTATGACTGGGGTAACACTGGTGGATGTGATCATAGCCGTGATATTGGAGTGTTATGTGGCAATCTAACACCAGGTACACCTAGATAAGCTACAAAACACTCATATGATCTTTGCTTATCTATTCAATCGTGTCAAAAAAAAATTTTTTTTTAATCATCAACTGATAATTCTTGCAATAGTTCGTTTTCCATTTTTATCAAATAATAAAGTCATTTTTTGTGACCACGTTGATTAGGATAGTTATCTATATATGTTTATTATTACTTTCTGAAAATCAAATGAGCTAATGTAAGGGATGTGATTAGAATGTTGGTTGTTTATTGAACAATATTTGTTTCAGATGAGAAAGCGATCAAAGTTCGTTTGGTGGGAGATCAAGACCATACTGGCAAAGTAGAAATCCAGTATCAAGGGACCTGGGGAGTAGTTTGTGATTATTGGTGGAATGGGTGGTGGGATATACGAGATGCTCACGTGGTCTGCCGAATGCTTGGCTACAAAGCAGCTAAACACGCAATTCGCTACATTGAAGGAGGAACACCAAGAAGAGGGCTCATGTATGATGTGGGATGCAGAGGTAGAGAAAAGTCGATAGCAGAGTGTGCTCACTCAGGATGGTGGAAGGTCCTTTCATGGTGCTCGAATAAACTTCTTGTTGGTGTGGTTTGTAAGACAAATGAAGGTAAGAAAGACAAATCTCTACTTTACTCTGATCATTCAAATATCATCACATCAAAGCCAATCATCTAAATAGTTCATTTGTTGATCAGATAATAGCTTTAGTAAAGCTCTATTTATTCTCTTTCATACACTTGTCCAAGTGACAGTTGTACAATGACCTCAATGATGTTGATGCAAATCCACAGATCCTCCACCAGTTCAAGTTCG